>NC_068362.1:75451006-75751006 GCF_020536995.1 Dreissena polymorpha | reverse complement strand
GCTCTGGCGGTACAGACGAAACGCCAAACCAATCCAAAATCATCGTCATCGTCGTCAACATCCTCGACCTCATCGTCATCAGACGACAAACCGAAGCACTCTTACATTGCTATGATCGTCAGGGCCATCCTGAGCACAGACGAGAGGCGGATGTCGCTGAGTGATATATACAGCTATATACGGGACAATTACCCGTTTTACGACAACGAGGAGAAGTCATGGAGAAACAGCATCCGCTACAACCTCAGCATCAACGAGTGCTTCACGAAGGCAGGCAAGGAAGAGAGCGGTAAGCACTGCTTTTATTTTATTGTTAAGCGGTTCGTTTAAATTAAATCATCGATGTGATGTTTGATGATCAATTTATTAATATAATTCGGTCAAGTTGTGCTTAATTGATAAATATTATTGGCGATTATATAATAAATATTATTTACTCTCTTTGTTTGTAGGTAAAGGTAACTATTGGGCCATCCATCCAAACTGCTATGACGACTTCAAGAAGGGGGACTACCGCCGCCGACAGGCAAGACGCCGTGCCCGACGAAACCTGAAAACAGTGGACAGCATATCGCAATCCGAACAACCGATGCACAGCACAGTGCCCGCAAGCTACGTTCAAATGACGTCAACATTCCCAGGTTATTCCGCCACATCCGCCAGTCATGTGACAAGTAGTCACGCTAGACCGGAATTCCAGGTCGTAGCGCCAGCCCCGTCCTCTTATTATTACCCGTACAGCTATCAGACGCCTCAATACTCCCATATCGAACTTCCGGTGTACACACCCATGTCGTCTGGTGGATATGACTATGCGACTCAGGGCGTCTCATATGGTTCAAATGCCGTAAATAATGAGGCGCACAAGGGTGTTACACAGGGCTACCAACAATACAACTACTTCCGCCCGCATGAATCGGTGGACCAGGACGCGCCGGACAGCAATACGGTCATCATCGCTTAGGATGGTGATCTTCAATTTCCTCTGTGATATGTTGGAGGAAGTCACATACAATGTATGGATACTTTTTGTGTAAATGGGTTGTTGTAATTTACGCTCGGTTTACACGATCGTGGTGTGCTTTTTATGAGCTATTTTAACTGTAAATGTGCTTAATCTTAATTATTTGTGCTTTTTTTATAGAGATTATCAAAAGTGTTATTGTCTATGCAAGCATACAGCATTTGTATTTAGTAGATTATGTTTAATGATTATCGTATTGCGACTTGTATGTGCTCGTTAGTTTTAAGAAATGTAAATACGTTTTATTGTACATTTTTACCGTTTTAATTAATTCTTGTACTTATAAAATACGTTCGTTCTTTAACCAAACATAAACAATATAAATATGGTAATATTATTAAAATGATACACTAAATCAAAAGTATATGTTATTCTTATGCAAAAAACTAAACGGGATCGTGCCATTTAAAAGAGACAAAGAGGTAAGATATTCGATTTAACAAAATAATTACGTATACAGCTAGTAATATATAATCACAAATAAAAAACTAGTGTATAATAAACGACTGTATCCGTACTGTCACGCATTTACAATACTTATTTCTGTACTTAAATTTAGTACACATCCAGAACATACATGTTGAAAGATGTTTCGCATAACGCATTGGAAATAAAATAATTTAAAATAATATCAAATAACAGTTTTAAGCAAAACGCCAGTGTTAACATAGAAACAATACACGGGCTACCAGAATGTGTAAACAGGGCTTTGACGTCATTCGTCAAAAAGTATAATAGTAACCGACGTTATGCTTTTGATCGCCCTTCTCTTATTTTACTGAACTACACGGGTTTTATAGATAAAGCATTTATTAGCAATATGGATTATAGATGGCACTATCCGGATTCCGTAGTGTGCCGTGTCGAGGGCAGCCATCAATCTCTTGCACGACGGTTACACTACATTCACCTCTGTGTTTGGCTCAGAACGGACTATTGTTATGAAAGCGTCTCATTTATGTCATGATCATTCCAAGCGTCCATCATTGAGGTTACAGAATACTAAACAATCTCTTGCACGATGGTTACATTGCATTCACTGCATTAAAGAAAACCATCTCATACCATGATATCTTATATCAGTCTTAATTCATTATTATAAAATTGATATGTTTTTTTGTGTGTGTTAAGAAACCAATAAACATACACACGTCGAAGCAATTCTTATTAACGTCACTATAAAAAAAATATGTTCAATTGTTTACATTTGTGAAGTGCGTGGAATGATTCCATCTGCGTAAATGGGCAATAAATTAGTTCCAAAGAGTTGCATTAAAACTAGCAAGTTTTTGCACGATTTATCGCACATTTAAAAGTCATATTTCTTAATTTAATGCATGCGATCTTAAATATCCAATCAAATATACATTGAATGCGTTTGTTCGGTTTTACCTATTTTATAGACAAAATGGCCAGCTGAGCATTTCGCAGAGTTGTATGTGAGATTGGACAGCCATATTGATAATAAATGATTAAAAATTACTGTAACACCGTTTAATAAACGCGAGAGTCGACAGGCGATATTATTACAGCGATATTTAAACAGTTCAAATATCGCGTGTCGCTTCGTGTATCGCGAAAAATATAAAGAATCACTTCGTGTGTCGTGTGTCGCGGCCTGAAGGTCATAATACACCAAATAGTTTCCCTATGTAATTCAATGTAAAAGCGACAACTTTGAGCGAAAATAAATGCAACATTTTGCACATAGAGACCCCCATAACCATACCTTTTCTTAAAGGCCATTCTAAGCGAAATCGATTTATGCAATAAAAAAGATATGTCATGTACAATGCAAGAAAGAACTTGACACAAATCAAAATCGACTGTTTTTGCAACTTTTTTTTCCGGCCGTTTCTTAGTGGAATGTAACCTTTTCTAGTGCAATGGTTTACTATAGTCTTCAAGTGTATCATATTTCAGGGATTCAGTAGTGAACACCTATTCATGCCCTACCATTATCTCCGCAAGATAACACCTGAATAATGGTAAAAAGTGTAAAACATGCCTTCCTGTCAACTATGATATTTTTTTAGAGAGTACAGCCCTACATGAAGCGATCATTTAGTGTATTGTAACCTATAAGACAACGTTTACTGTTAACATCGCGAAAAATAAGCACTTCTCGATACGTATAAACCTATTTTCTATGTGCATGCCAATTTTCAGACCGATCTTTCACGTAGAAATGCTTGAAAATGCATTTTATTATAACGCCTGATAAGCCATGTGGCTTTCGCGTTCGGAGCTTTGATTTATAACGGGCGTTCAGGCGTAAAACGATTACCCTAAATAATTACAATCGGTCAAAATACTGGAATATTGTTACAAGCTATGTAGAAAAAGAAGTAAACAACTATTAAAACGTGTTCATGAGCTCTTTCAGCACAAATTGTTGCGATTTGAGATGCTCTAGACGAGTTTTTGTACATTTTTTTTCCTATTTTCCTCTGAAAACGTCTTTTTTTCTTAAAAACTCACGATGCTCCTTAAATTCGTGAAACAAACGCATTTATTCCGTGAAATTTGCCAAAACGCATCATATCTCACTAAAAAAATGATGATTTTCTGTAAATACAGCTTCTTTGTGACTAGGCCTGGTTTTGCGTTTAGGTCATAATACACCAAATAGTTTCCCTATGTAATTCAATGTAAAAGCGACAACTTTGAGCGAAAATAAATGCAACATTTTGCACATAGAGACCCCCATAACCATACCTTTTCTTAAAGGCCATTCTAAGCGGAATCGATTTATGCAATAAAAAAGATATGTCATGTACAATGCAAGAAAGAACTTGACACAAATCAAAATCGACTGTTTTTGCAACTTTTTTTTCCGGCCGTTTCTTAGTGGAATGTAACCTTTTCTAGTGCAATGGTTTACTATAGTCTTCAAGTGTATCATATTTCAGGGATTCAGTAGTGAACACCTATTCATGCCCTACCATTATCTCCGCAAGATAACACCTGAATAATGGTAAAAAGTGTAAAACATGCCTTCCTGTCAACTATGATATTTTTTTAGAGAGTACAGCCCTACATGAAGCGATCATTTAGTGTATTGTAACCTGAAATTAGACCGCGATAAACGAGATTCGGATAACATGGGCGCTATTTGAATAATAAAATATTGTGTATGGCTTCGTGTGTCGCGCAAAATATCGTATGCCGCTTCGTGTTTCGCCCTTTGAACGCGCTTTGAACGCGAGACACGATATTTTGCGCGATACTCAAAGCGACACACGATATTTACCACGATATATCGCCTTTGGGGCTACCTTCCTACACAAGGGCGATATTTCTTGGTACATTCTCGTGCGTCGCGTCGTGTATCGAGCAAAATATCGTGTATCGTGTGAAAAGCGATATTTTTTCTTTTTAGTAATGATAGCTATAGTATTTATACGATTGTTAGATTCTCGTGAATTGTTTTATATAGCAAATAGCTTCGATTGACGTATACTGTGTACTTAGGGATGTGAACACCAATTTTAAAAGATTCCATCTTCTTAATTTGTGTCAAACAAAGTTGATGAAAATAATTGTCTGCAATATAACAATTTTTTGTGAAGTTTCTTAAGCTATATTATGGAAAAATCTGAATTTTACAGCTTGCTTCGTAGATAATAATCTGTAAAGATGTCAATTTATATTTGTAGTGGCAATAGGCTTTGCGAGGTTCAAACAGTAGACAGTTAGAAATAAAGAAACAATTGGATCAAGCCTATATATGTTACTATGATTATATATATATTATTTTGATACCTATGGACCATTTAAACATCGGGTCAATTTATCATTAAACTATTATGCGGACTTCATGTAAGGCAACGTATAAACTAATTCCACCACTTCCCAGTGCTGTCATTGGAGGCGTTTCTTTTTTAGAGTAAAGACGTGCTTCTGGATTGGCAGATACAATTTAGTATTTCCTTTAATAATCGCACCAAGAGATGCATCAACAATACTATTGAATATTTTCAACGGAGTCGATTTACAGAAATTCTACAGTAATTTGCGTTTAATACACCAAACAATACTTTTTAAAAACCATATTAGTGGCTTTACAAACCCAATTTCCGACACACAATTTACTTGATGTTGCTCGAAAGCATGCGAACGTAAATGCACATTTTATAACTAGGATTCCTACGTTAAGGGGACTGTCAAACAGATTAAAACGTCGTTCGACGCGAATCGATATTTCGGAAACTACGAGGATTGCTTATATAGCTAAACAATACCTCCGTATTTCTTGTGAGTGTGGATGGTTGAGTGGTTTAGTCAGGAGACACTTTACTCCAAGCTTCCATGACTCTAGGGGTCAGCGGTTTGAGCCTTGTGGAGGTTAACGTTTTTTCTTCTTATTTTAAAACTTATTTTTTACTGAAGATTTTTAGTTAAAATGTTTAAATTTATCAATATAAAGCATTTAAAGCAGTTAATGGCAAGCTTTAATACATGCCAAAATCTGTTGGACGGCCCCTTTAATACTAATATTTATTAGAATTACTATATAAAAATCCCTTGATTTCGATACAGTGGTTATACATTGTGAAATGGGGAATTTAGACAAAATCGTGATTCCTCCGCGCACTGCTTTACGTCGGACTCAGTGGTAGCAAAAGAATGTGAGTAAGATGGCATACCAGGGTGCAGGATCTAGTGACTTTGTGCATAAAAGACAGATTTGTATGCTGTGTTCTTGTAAAAAAAATTGGTATCTACTGCATTCATTGTACACGATTATGCGTTACGCAAAGTGAACTTATGTCAACGATTTCAATGATTTATTCTTATTCCTCAAGACATTGGCACAAACTGCAAGAACAACAAACTGTCTTTAATGCACTAAAGATTTTTGCGCACGTTGTATTTTTCAATAACTTGAGCTATTTGCAAAAATAAAGTTCTTACGGTGTGTTAACATCAGTCCAGCCCGTGTGTAAAACCCGGCAAACCCCGTTGATTCTGCACCTTGCATACAATTGTGGTAATCAGGGACGGTACTAGCGGATGGGTCACGACCCTAGTATGATCAGTAATGGATATCGAAGACCACCGCCGTTAGGCGGGCACAGCTAAGAAGGGGGGCTGCATAAGTAATTCCGGCTGCTCTGATATAGCATACGGACACACGTTATTTGAGTTTTATTTTTCGATAATTTTCGCGAAGAGTAAGAAATCATGGCCGTACATATGAGGTACTGCATACATCGGAGGATTGGGTGAACGAAGAAACTACAGATACACAACAAGATCGTAAGTGTTATGCACCTTTTTACTTTCGGAAGGTTTCTAGTGGAATGTAACCCGCCAAGGCTCAGGGTTTTGATACAGCACGGACTCTAGATAGATGACGTCAATATACGCTCCGTGGCTACAGTATCTAATTTTATCATATTTAAGTGAATACGTAGTTACATTTGTATCACGAATGCTTAGCTATTCAAAATGTCCAAAAGGTAAATCCTGAAAAAGTATTTAAATCGTAAAACATTCCTTCCAGTACAATATGTTGATTTTGTTATGGAGAAGTTAGCAGGACTCAATGACTAAGTGTAAAGAAACCTGTATTGCTTTCTTCACTCGGACCATTTGAACATAGGAGGCAGTCTACAGTTTTTTTAGCCCTATTTGCGCAATGGCCCCGGTCACTTTCCTGAACTTAAGGTCTTTTGCCTAAAAACATTGTTTTTTGACTCCAGAAGCTGATCGAAATGTAAGAATAAATGGTCAATTATCGAGTAATTTCACTTGTTTTCAGTAATTCAAAACTAAGTCAACATATATGCACATGCTCAGTGAGAAGTAAACACATGTTCTTCCTGCTTGAAGCTGCCGACATTTGACAGATTTCAACGGTGGGTTTAAATAAGTTAGCCGTGCAGAAAAGTTCAATGGTTACGACCCATTTTGTTTGGCTCAGTTTGAAAGCATTTGCTTTGATGGTGCAAAGCATGTTGTCGACTGTGTGCTCATTGTTTCCCGGAGAGATGAATGTGATGGCGGGTTTATCTAAAAATGGGAGTTTTTCGGGCAAGTTTCGAGACCCCCGAAAAGGTCTATTTTACCCCAGATATCAATTTAAAGAGCATTTTCTGCATTGTTTTGGGCTATATTCTCAAGCTGTTGATGAGCTGCACCGAATATTGTCTGAATCTATTTTCAGGTTGAGACTGAAGACCCTGTTTTGAGGGTGTTTTGCAGACCAGTGGTTGTCGGCCTGGGGATTTTCAAGAAAAACTGTACACTGCCCCCTTAAAAGCTTAGGATTTTCTTGTGATCGTAGAGATTGTATTATTAATGTTTTCACTGCGCAAATAAGTTTGAAGCACTATCCACCTCCGCGCAGAGATTTGACTGGAACCAGCATAGCTCGATCAAATCCCACTCTTGATCAGCAGACGATGTATTGCTTAAATCATGGACCTCTACAAACACAGTTTGTTTGTAAAGGTCCCTGCTTATATCAGCCTATTTTACGGAGGATTCCGGCGATCGTCGATGTATCACGATTAGATCAAAACCATGCAGTTATAACCAACCACGCGATGATAGCCGAGCCACGTGGTACAATCATTTTCCCGTTGTTGTTTTTTACTTTTTTAAATTTAGGTAATGTATATTTTTATCATGAACCTAAACTTATACACTATTTTCAAAATATTAAATAAAATGATACTACTTGTCATAATAATATACTTAAACAAAAAAATCTTTCCAGGTATTGAAGGATTTTCTTGTGATGGTAAAGATTGTATGTGAGAGCATGGGACCACTGCTCTGCGTGAAGATTGAAGCACTATCACTAAAGACGCATTTTATTTTTCCAATCATATGTATAAAAGGTCTAAAATAAGATGGATTTTGTTTATTCTCTTATGACAGTTCTTAATTTTTTTCTTTAGTGGAATTACTTGAAATATAGATATCTTGAACAGCAGACGATTTTTTGCATAAATCAATATACCTCACGGAGGTTCCGGAAATAGTCGATGTACCGCGATTGCTATAAATGCATTATTTTCTAATCTACTATCGACTTAATCTCAAGCTCAATCAGTGACCTGTCCTCCGTTACATAACCCAGATCTGTAGAAGTGTCATGCTTATATAAAAAAATATTATCTATTGTATAACGTAGCTTTCACATTTTTGCAATTTTATAAATTGATCAATTGAACAAGTTAAATTTTTATTTATAACGTATTGTTTGTATACACGTTTTGAAAAAGCACGTCCTTTTATCGTATTAATTGTTGCATTTGTGTCTGTTCGGACACAACAGTCGCAGTTCATATTTACATGTTTTACGAAGTTGCGAGCGTAAGCATAATACATTTGGTTATGTATACGTACGGTAGTTATGCGTTGGTCTCGCGTCTACTCACGCACATATTTACTTTGTCCCATTCGTTCGTGGAACGTCGTTTTTATTCGGAAGTGCAGAAAGAAGGATTACGTACGTCGACTTAGTGTGTACTTAGTAATGATAGCCGAGCAATGTGGTACAATACAACAGTTTTCCAGTTGTTATTCTTACTTTTTATTTATTTTGGTAATTTATTTTTTATTATAAACCTAAACGTTTGCGCTATTTTCAATACACAAAAGAAAACGGTACTACTTTTCATAATATAATACTTGAACAAAAAATATAAAATCTTACCAAATCTGGTTGGATTTTCTTGAGAAGGCAAAGAGCATGTATGAGAGAGCAAGGGACAACAACTCTGCGTAGAGATTGGACATTGCCGTGCCCTCACATACTCTAGTGTAATGTAACCTTCGTGCAAACAAAAGATCTTGTATATCACAGCGCAAATTGCAGTATCTAAAAAGGCACTCAGAAAAGGCTCGGGGTTTCATTTGAGTTTAGTGTGTGCTTTATTTCCTTAAGAATATTCTAATGTTATTACATTGTCTCATCTGAATGCTTTGAGGAAAGTAAATAAAGGTATTTAACGGTCATAGCACAAATAGTTCAAACCTATTTATTTTAGCTCGATTGCATAGAAAGCCTAAGGCTCGTTTGAAACGCTCTCGAGTCCGTTTCCTGGGACTAGAACCAGTACTTGGTGTCTATGGGGGAAATCTAAAGAACGTTCCCACAGTGGGGATTGAACCGCTAGGCGAACACCATTGCGACCTAAACATAATACAATTGCAAACGTTTATGCCTATAAACATAATACTAGTAATCGTGTTCTATGCATAATTTACTGCACATGTGGTCTTCTGTCAGAAGCGTGCATATAAAGACAAGACTTCACTACCTAAAAGATCTACAGTATCACACTAAGTTATGTGCTTTAAATTCCTCCAAACAAGGCCTCAGTTAATTTCAAATACCTGAGGTCAGAAGACTGCCAGTATGATAAGCCGGTAGCTGAATACACAACACCAAAAGTCGCTGGTTAAATGCCTTAATCTTTAGTAAGATCGCAGACTTAGATCTATTGACGCATGGTTTATCCAGACATTCAATTAAATATTTTGAATAAGTATGTCGTATTGAGACGAATGTATACGACAGGTTTGAGTGATATGATAGCAAATTTTTTATTAATAACTAGGACACCAATGTGCAGTTATTTAGTATTGTTGTACACCGGCAAATTAACAACTCTTTCGTTTCCAATGCGAACGAATTCAACCACGATTTAAATTTTAACGTGGACACAATTACTGGCTAAATAATGTTGAACCTAATGACAGCTTAATTGTAGTACTCTTTACAAAAATACTACAGATAATCGCACACTCTAAAAAATAATAGTTTTATCAAAATACCACGTACGATAATAACACAAAAAAAACGTCTCATTTTGTAATATGGGCATTTAAATATGTCAAAAAAGGTTTCTACAAATAAATATTCATAATAAATACAGTGCAATTATTATGCAAATATATTGTTTACGTGAATAACTCTTTAAATACAGTGGTGTATCTTTGCTCAAACTTCTCTCTTAAGATATCCAGCCTTGTTACGTAAAAATGGTCTTAAGGGAGACAACCATTGTCTTTAAAAATGGCCGCCAGTATTAACGTTTTCCGAAAATGGTTGTTAAACTTCGAATATTCAGTCAAATTCAAAACAAGATAGCAATCCCATACGCAAACATATTACTTTAATGACTCCGCGTTGCAGAGGAAGTGCATTGGATTTGATCACAAGACGACATGGGTTCGAAACCAACGATCGGCAAACATTTTCATGAATGTTTTTTCTTGCTACTATAATTACTTTAAGTATTCCACATAGTAAAGTGTTGTTAATACAAACATTAAATTACATTTAAAACAAAAAAGATCAGTGTTAACTAGCTCCTATATTTGTCCAGTCGTTATTTCCCATGTATTTTTTAATTCATAAAACGAATTTCACGTTTTTGGTTATTAAATCATCCCTGATTTGTGTAGGTACGTTGTACGCGCATGTTTTGTTTAACTATGAGTTGTTTAAAAGCCATCCATTATTTACACATATTTAAAGTTCTGTTTAATAAATTTATTATCTATGAAAACTAGGTAGGTGAGAAATATGAATGGGCAATAAGAGCTTTTTCTGCACCACTTTTCTCTCAAACTATGTACTATATGCTATATTTTATAGCAGTTTATAATAGACATATCTGAACTGAAATTGGTTTCATAAGTTTATGTCTTTATACAATTCTCAAATACTGCATGGTTATGACACAATAATTGGTGGCAAACGTGGATGACCTTACACCGCAAACTGAAACGCCTTTTTTTTGCGGTGAAACAAACCTATTTTCCTAATTTTCAATCAAGGGAACATCATAGAATAGATATAGGTTAAAAGTACGTTCTTTCTTTCTGCATTTCTTTGCTTATAAATACTTCTAAAAATTACTAATGACTAGAGAAAGTAGTTTTTCTGGTTTTCTTAGAGGAAATAAAACACGCGAATGCTTATATTTTCTTTATTAAACATGTCACTCCTTATTTAATACCATAAATGCTATATATAATAATTGTCAGTTTAAACTCTAAGTATACCAAATAATTGTTAATTGATAAATATATATGTCCATAAGAGTGAAATGTGATGATTAATGATTACCCCAAAATGGGGACAAGGCAACTTTTAATGTCAGAGAAAACTTAATTGTTCGGTAAATTGTTCCTAAACCTTTATGTTGGATTAAGAATACCATTACAATAGGAAATATTGCAAAGAAAGAACATACAATCGAAATGTCGTTCTGCAGTTCTAAACCGAGATATATTCGATGAATCGCTTTAAACACGGAAAACAATACCTAAATAATTGTAAACGAGCAGCTTTAAGTTTGTGGACCAGCTGGGTTGTCGTTACAGATATCTTGTTATCATTCAAAATACGGATTATATTGTATGATAATTTAGATTCCACATTAGCCGCCCATTATTGATACACTAGATACATGCGTTCAATAGAGGCGCTTCAGTAAGTTCAATAATATGTATCCGTTTGCTATTATAACTATTGAAAAACTGAATGCTTTGCAATTTGAGTTCTCAATGGGACAAGGCACGATAGATTGCTACAAAGATTTAAACATTTATATAAGTATCATAATGGTAATAGACTTAACCGTTTTATGTTTTGTGCTTTAAACACTGGTGTAGCATTTGTGGTGTGAACCTTCAATATACATTCAATAATACAGCAATGGACGTTTAAATTTAAATAATAAACACTAGTTATTAATGTCTCAGAAAACGATGGATATAGTAATATAGTTTTACATTCAGTGATGTGAGATATAACGCTTAATAGTGTTGGTTAAATTAAAATCAAAGCATTTTGTCGCTCTTATTGACAAAAGCGAATAAACTACGAAATCGCGCTTGTTATTCTCCGAGTTTGATTGCAAAAGGAAATTTCATACCGCCGTCATAATGTTTAAACGTTGTACTATATCTAACATGAGATGAAATAGACCGATTCCACCCATGGCGAAATATCAATTCTTCCACACGTCGGATGCGTCGCACCCCTACGCGCACCGTCTGCGCCTCAAGCCGACTACGTCGATAATCCAGCGCATGGCGCCCGAGCGTTCACTGACAGTGACCAACCTGCATATCACTCCGCGGACTGCTTTCGAGATGGAGCGACCACAGACGAAGGGTTCCCCGCGTGTTGTCGTAATCAACACGTCATTTCGAACTGCGTATCCCGAACGTGTTATCCAGCGAAACCGACTGACCTCGTTTCCGAAGTTGTCGTCTGCTGATCGCACTCGGCAGACGAACAATTCGCGCTTGACAAATTATTCATTGGGCACAGTCAACCGTCGACCAAGTACCCAGTCATTCAGAGTTGAGTCCGGTTCAGCCAACCGATTGAGCGCTCGTTTCAGCAACCAACAGCGTGTGCAGTCATCCGGTTCGGACAGAATCCAGGGTAACGAACAGCGTGCTGGGATTCACAGAACATTCCTGACACAACGACAAACCACCACATTCTCTGCATATGCAAAATATAACGACATTGTAAACTCGACGAGGGCCCGAGAAAGGGCAAGTGAAAGTCCCATCACTTCCAACAATAATGACCTCAGTGCACTTGTTCCTCAAAAACTCACGCGATCTACCACGGAAATGATATTATCCAATGAAAAGCATGTTTGGATAACGGACTGGTTAGCGAGCACCTCCGCTGCCATGCGATTGGACAATCGACTTGATGAAGCATCACCAATACCGACAACTTTGTCCATTATCCATGAACAATGAAATATTTTTTTAGTTAAAATGTTGCCACAATTTAAATAATGTTCAATTCTGCTTAAGTAAAAAAACAATGCTCTCTTGCTTCGACAAGATTTTAATTATCTCAGATGTAAATTTCGTTTGTCGGTGTTAATGTATCAGTTTGATGTAAATTGGACCTATCAAACGCACCAAAAAAAAAATAATAAAAAACATATTTTCAGGCCGAACGAAAGTGCCTTTTGCATATAAATGAACACCAACACCCAACTTCTCCATATTTTGTTGCATCGTAGTACACTGCAAAGGAATGTTCAGCAAACACATTGCATGAGTGCGAACAAATGATAAAGGAAATACAGTCTAAACATTCACGAATTAGTGGCGTTGTCGATGTTTTGACTTGGTATTTAACATTCATTATTTAGATTATAAGAAGTCTGTGACACTTTTATATTGCAAATTAGAATAGTACTAAATTACAAAACACAACAGTGGCAAAGCGGTTGTATGAGATGCTTTTAATCGTTATGTATTAATTCAGTTGATTCCAGATAAACATATATGTTACGTTTAACCCACAGCCAAGAGAAGATATGTAACGTTAAGAAAGATCGAATGGTTGAGTAACAAACATTAATGCATAAACATCTGTATTTACCATTGGTTTTTCGACGACAAGACACAAGCATGTGCACAACAACAAGGTATGGTCACGTCGGCCGGAGTCGTATCTATACATACGTACCGAACTGTTTGGGTCAAAATAAGCCACACGCATCAAAAATTAGAGAAGCCTACTGGTTTAAAATTATCCATACAGACACACTTTTGCTTCATCGTGAATCTTTCTGCGCATACGTTTGAACCTTCCATTTTTTACCAAAGTAAAAAAAATTATTAGCGATTTATTCATTATTTTATTACTAATAAAAAAAAGCTTCATTATCTATAGACAAAAGTACAAGTTTTAACAAGATGTGCCAGTTGTAAGTAAACTACAATTAAAGCTATACAAATGAAAACTTGTTCTCACCCATTCGAACGTCCTGTAGATTTGTAAATGTGCCTTTCGGCCGAAATATCTCAATGTAAGCATTAACCAAATGACACGCAATATCTATCTATGCACGTGGTCAATGCGCAAACTTAAGAATTTGGTACAAGTGCCATATTATCATGATGCCATAATCGTGTAGTTAGGGACATATAGCCAGATTTAATGAGTTAATTATTTACCTAACGATGTACTGCAAAATGTAAGTATCAGTAAAATTAATCTTAAAATTGTATCGTTTGCTACGTCACAGTAATCATGCACAAACAATTACATGTTATTTTTTTGAATTGGTAGCTTAGGTTTAAGGCAAGGGTCATGGTTTTGCGGGAGCTGACGGTGTTTAAGAGAGGTTAGTTGGAACTGACTTCCAAAACGGCGTCGTTTAATGATTTTTGTCAGATGGCACAAAACAGAAAACTTTTCGCGACACAAAGAGCGCACGTACAATAATGAAAATATTCAAAATTAGCCTAAGTTTAATGACTCAAAACAATGCAACAAACACCGGGACATTAACAAAACCAACGTCTTTGCTACAAAGTTTCGTTTTGGTACACAGATAACTGTCGGCGTCACAAAGTCCATTTCGTGCAATGATGTAAGTATCCAAACGTTAAAGGGTGCACAACTGTATAGAGAATATTGCGACACGAACATAACGTCTCGCACTACTTCATACTATAAAACGTTTTTGTTGATACTTAGAACACTCAGGGACTAGTATGCGACACAAAGAACATATGTAAGTGATTAAAGTATCAACCCCCATTTGCATTAGTTGAAAGATCACATAACTCTGCAACGACAAAACACAAAAGTAACGTCTAACATGTCTACATAGAATATAATCAACATACTTATTAATAAAGATTCAGGTTGCTAGGCAGAAAATTGAGAGACTCGAAGTGCATATGTGCAGCGTGACAGACCAACCAACTGGCCGATCGCATAGCAGACTGACCGACAGGGTGATTCCGGTATACTGTTAGAATGTAAAATAACGCATTACAAAACTCATTAACTAATATTAATGTTAAACATTTCACAATTCACTTGATTTAAGTCTTTATAAATATAGAGCCATCTTATAATTGATGTCTCCATAAGTTAAGCCTAATTTTGCAGTTAAGGCAATTTTTACCCTGGTGATGAGAAATTAATAAATTGGGTAAAGTTAGTATTAAAATATTCAAATATTACATCAACTTACAGGCAGCGTTAAAGTTTCACATGTAGCATTATAGATCGGTTCCTCAAAATTAAGACTTATAAATGCTTCTACGTTAAACAATTCCCAGCACTAACTTTAAAACGTCTTAGTTTAAATCAATTAATTCGGTTTACAGATGCAGATACTACCAAGAAAAAATATTCGTTTGAGGAATAAAAAAAGAATTTATATTGCGCTAATGTATATAAACACCAAAGCACACAAAAAGTATTTAAAAAGATATAAAAAAACGGTGACAAAGTAAAACAAAACATGTGTTTTGTACGTGGTTTGGTCAACGGGGACTCTTATTGAACTAGACGGATGTAAAATTGACTAAACAGTTATTGCTCCGAAAGTAGCGATCATTTTGATAGTGATTTAAGTCAAAATAAGCGTAAGACAAGCACATTAAATACAATCATATATCTTAAAGAACATGTTAACAAGGGTAGCCATGATGATTTTTAAGCGCTCCCATGAGTTCAAGGTACAACAGTTTTGGAATATTTGAACCGGTGACCTAGTATTTGACTTCATGTTATCCAGTAACAAACTGGACCGAAAATCGAAAATGACCTCGCTCTTATCAAGATAAACACCATGAACTTATTTCAGGATTGAATCAAACAGTTGTTATCTACAGTGATAACACGCATTATCTAGGATTGGACCAAAAGCCTAAACATTGTACCACTTTTTTATCAAGGTACATCTAATACGATTATTGTTTTCCATCACAGAAAATGTGTTTACTCGCATCCTGCTGAACCGAACGAAAGACGGTATAGATCCACATCTCCGTGACTATTTAGCTGGCTTCCGAAAGGAGAGATCGTGCACATATCACATCGCTACCCATGTGCTATAGTTTTAAACAATCATTGGAGTGGAAATCATACCTCCACGTCAACTTCATCGACTATGAGAAGGCGTTCAATAGCGCTGAACGGCGGTCCCTCTAAAAACTACTGAGACACTGCGGAGTGCAGGAAAATATTACGAACATCATCCATAAGTTCTATGAAGGAATCGCCTGCAGAATCGTTAACGACTGACAGATCACCGAAGGCTAAGAAGTAAGAACCGGGGTTGGGCAAGGCTGCTTACTCTCCCCTTTCCTGTTCCTACTAGCCATAAACTGGGTCATGAAGACCTCCATAGCCCGGAATCAAAATTGAATCTAGTGGACACTTCACGTTCCCGACGATCTTGCTAATCTCTCTCACACCTAAAAACAGATGCAAGAAAAGACCAACATAGTTGCCGAAAACATGGCTATACTGGGCCCAATCATCAAACAGATGAACAAGCTTGATGTCTATGACCAAGGCATCCAACGACACACAAATGACAGCCAGTCCAATGTGAGGCGCTGGAAAGATGAAAGCTTCAAATATCTTGGTAGCATCCTGGACAAACATGAAGGAATTGATGCAGACGTCAGAATCCGCATCGGCTGAAGAACACCGTGGATCCAGCGCGATAGGCATAGTATTAACACTAAGATCAGGCTTTTAATTAAGTCATGAAACAAATACTAGTCCGTTGAGCAGAAACCTGGAGAACCACCATCACCTACATGCAGAAACGCAGGTCGTCATTAACATCTGCCTCATGAAGATCCCGAAGATCCGCTGGCCGTACAACATCACACATGACGACTTCTTGAGAAGAACAAATCAGCAGCCTGATAAAGAAGACACTCTTCAGAGATGTTGGCGATGGATATTTAACATCCGTTGCAAGCATGCATCTAAAACGTCTAAAAGACAATTTCTCACATGGAACCCCAAGGGGAGAGGTCGGCCTAGAAACAACTTGTGCCCTGGTGCAAAAACCTACGCAGATGGCAAAACATGGAGACTCGCCCAGAACCAAGACGCCTTGAGGAAGCTAATCGGCGACCACAGGCGAAGACGAGATGAGATGAACATCTCGATTGCCAAAATATTCAATCAATTTCGTTAGTATGCTTAAGTTATTTTCCTAAGTACTTTAGGCTCAAGGATTCCCATTCGCATGCATTTCAAATCAGGGAGACCTCTATGCCTTAATTGAGGGTAAACATAGGGGTATTACATATTGTGTGCTGGTTTTGTTTTGAAGTAATACAGATATTAATTCGAACAAATACAAATGAACAACGAATCAACCAATTGCCAATTGCAGGCCTTTAGCACTTTGCCTTACCAAAAATAATTGGGAAAGGTAATGTAAGATATTTTAAATAAAAACACAAAAATTATAACAACATACTTCTATTTTATTTTATATAAGAAACTGCTCACTCAAATAATAATTGTCTTCTTCTAAAGGATAACAGATTCACACGCCATAATTAAAGGCTTTAAAGTTTAATAAAATGATTAAGTAGTCTATTTGAAAAATTGCCATGAACGTTAAGACCATAACAAATCGAAATATAAACATCAAAACCAACACTTGGAATAAGTGAATTGTTTGTGTATAGTGTAACAATAATAGTGGCCTTGTCCTTAACCCGACCCCATCATGTGTAATCCCAAGCAATATGTAAACCTATGAACTTAATTGTACTAGTATAATTCACAGACCATTTAACAAAAGCGCATGCACCATACAGATTCTACAGTTCAAAAGAAATATCAATGAACAGTCTACAGCAAGTATCAATGATAAAAAACGACAAAAATGGATGATTTTGTGTAACGTTACCAACTTACCATATATTTATGCGGATAAAAGACAATAAAAACGTCCCCTGTCATGGAACAACCACATGATGCCGAGTACTATATTTACATAACAAGTGAACAAACAAAAATATTATTATGTTCAAGCCTTGTAGCCACTGTCGAAAATAAGACATGTCCATTATTCATCATTGTATCATACATGGAAGATGTAATGATAATGAAACACATATGAAACACTTGAAACAAGAGAATATTACTGTGATTTTGAACAAAGAAAGAAAAATTGCATCCTGGATTGCACACCCGTTGCAACAAAACATTCAAACATATCCAAATCACATTTCTGCTCTGGGATGGTAACTCGTGATTGGATTTCTGCTTTCGGACTGTCAACTTCGTCTTCCAAACGTTTTCGTTGATCACAACTTTTCATTTACATTCCTTCGTCACACACACATCCATCGGCAATGCATCACTTTGCTGGCATTCTTTGCGTTGTACTCCACAACAACCCTATTCAAGTGGTTTAGGTTTGTTTTGATTGCTGATAGATTGACAGTAGTGTTCCAAAGGATTTGACTTCAGATTTACATACAGCCTTAGGGCAAGCGATACGCTTTCCAGGTTTGTTGCATTAAACCAAATGCTTTTTGTTCAACATTAACGGCAATTGAGAGCTCACAACAAACTTCAGAGATGGGCAATCAGTGTTTATGAAAGACATAATGCTTGATTGATAAATCACATAAAAAACGCGGATGCCCTGAGAAACATTCGGCATACTGTTCACACTTCAGGAAGACTCAATGTTTGATAGACGTGTGTGGAATATTTTTTGGCTGAAGTGAGTTTGGCTAAATAATCGAGGCAGCTTGTTTCATTTAGCAATAACTTCGATGGAGTTTAGTCTCAACGAGGCCGGATTGCCTTGGTATCACTCCTCTTTGTTGTATGGTCTACTTTTCATTTTCGGTGAGCCAAATTCTTTTGCAATGTAACTTATAATCAAATAATTGTTATCAGGAGAAAACAAGGCTGGGAACAATGGACCACATAATAAATTCCATTTGTTCAATATGCACACACCTCTTAAAATCACTCTACTGTACGGTCGAGCTTAATATTGCAATTAAACTCGATATGCAATAGAGTAATGGATTATTTTATTTTCCACGCGCCTTCTGTTACAGGTATCATAATATCTGCAGCAACAGTATAGACATTAAGCAGAGTTTTTATGTGCCATCAATCACAGAGAGAATGGTGTACTTACGCGTGAAATTTTATTGCTTAAATTTTAACAACATGTAAACAATTTTAGGTGCTCCAACAATATGTAATTATCAGGATAGTGTTGTCCAACCCTCCATTACATGATGCTAGTTAGAGAAAAGCTGAAAAAATGGCTGAAAATAACAACATTTAGGACTTGCTCCACGCCTTAGAAGTTTTTTTTACAAGCTGCATTGAATATAAAGGCATATAGTGATGGCCATCACCCGATATTGCATATTGTAATGTTGCGAAAAAGCTAGTACCAGTGATTTTCTTTTTGATTTTGAAAAATCAACCTGTAATAATTCCTAAAAAGCGATAACATTTCATTTTAACCTTCTTGTTTTATGACAGTATTTTCTACTATGGACAGTCATCTCATTCACTTAAGCAGAACAAGAGTTTGATAAGAAGACATATCAATCCACGAATCTAACTATGCTCTCATAAATGAGAAATACACTTAGTTCTGTGTTTCGTGATATAATTCATGCGTATAGTCATCTTCTGAAATTCAAAAATTCGCTTTAAGATAATTTTGGTTTTCCAGTGAAAACGGATCCACATTTAATAACAATAGTTACAAGGTATGTTCTGCCGGCGTCCAATTGGTGCAGATTTGACATTGTGAATTAAATTAAGCATTCGTTTGCCAAAGTGTAATACTTGTGAAAGGCTTCACCTTCCTCTTTATCCAAGGTCAAGTTTGTTGCTTCCTGGAAATGTATTGCTGTCTAGACAAAGCAATACAATTTCTCTGTGAATAAAACAATACAATTCCATATTGTTTTCATTTGTTTTCATTCTTTAATTGTTCAAGTTTAAATTAAAGGCCAACTATGGATTGTATTGTTGTTAATTGTAGACCTTCATTGAATCATATACTCCTTAGAAAATATCACAGCAGTGTTAATAATTTAACAACAACTTCAAAATAGAGCACTTCATGTAATATTTCTTTACTTAAATTAGAATTATTGAATATTCTAGCTTATAAATACCATAATCCTGAAGTTGTCTTGTGATGGCTGTATCACTTTACTGCTTTACTGTTACACATATCAAAAGTCTACTTTTAACAGCTGATTCAAACGGACACTCTTGTTTCAAAAACGTATTCTTTTTCCAATTGATTCAATACAATACTTATGGCAATCCTCGTGAGTTTAGCTGATGGAATGTTGAAGAGCTGGTCATAAATTGGTTACATCTGGCTAGCTGGTGTTCGCTTTACGCTTGCTTGGATGGCATTCGCAATGTACCAGTGACATCTCCATGTCATCATTCTTTATCACCCTCATTTTTCTTTTGGGTGAAAAGCCATCATGCCTACTTTTATATTTTCCATTTAGATTTACTTTGCAATGCTTGATGATGTTAAAATCACGTAATTTAAACTTTTTATTTGACGTGAGTATTAACCAGGTTTTCTTCAACATTTGGCCCCTTATGGTCAGTTACCTCATTGACACAACCAGCACAGAGAGTTACATGAGAAAGCACGAATCTGATTGTGCATTCGCAAATGTGTGTGCATACGCACAATTCTGGGTTTCTTCACAATTCATGGTTAAGCTCATCTTCTGAAATTAAAACATTTGCTGTTTTATCATTTTGGTTTTCTGAGGAAAATAAAACTCCATGTAACTACAAATTTGCAACACAAATGGCCACGCTCTTGAATTATTGGTACGTGATGTCGCCGTCCATTGCAGCAGAGACGACATTATCAGTTAAGTATTCATTAGTTTACATGTAAAATGCACCGAATTCCTCATCCTCCATGTTCAAGTATATCGGTTCCTGAAACTCTTTTGCTGTCTAGTCATAGCAATAGACTATCCTCTGTAATGTTCCCCAGATAATTATTTGCAATCTATCTTTCAAGTTTAAGAACAAAGACCAGACCAGCTTTTTGCAATTTGCTCCATCGTTTCTCTTATAGCTTCAAGTTCAAATCTGGTTCTTCAATCTTCGATTCGGTTGATTGTGTAAACACAACTTTAAGGCGTATAAGTGTACACTCTGTTTTTATAAATGAAGCATGTAATTTACAATTTTATCTCTGATAAAGGTGCACTTCAGTCGGTTTGCTTTATGTGGTATTCAGCTCATAAAAATAGTGTTTTCCTCGGATTAACTAAAATTGTTGTTCACTTTTTACCAGGTACGTCATTTATTGTTTTGTTTTAATATGTAGACTATCTTTGATTCATCTACTCATAGAAAAAGTTCCTGATACACAAGCATTTTCAATAATTTAACTAGAAATGGCGCGGCAGAGGCCGACGCGTATCCCCACGCCGAATGTTTGACCTAGGTGTGCCCCAGGGTTGGTAATGGGGCCATGCATAGCTGAGATTGACCGTATTGTCATAAGAGAAGTTCATCATCAATTAGAAGTGAATTGGTGTAGAAATGAAGAAGTTATAGTAAAAGGCAATTTTGGGTGGGTGTGACATATGTGGGCAGGGCGCCCCAGGGTTGGTAATTGTGCCATGCATAGTTGAGATTGACCGTATTGTCATAAGAGAAGTTCAGTATCAATTTGAAGTGAATCGGTGTAGAAATGAAGAAATTATAGTAAAAGGCAATTTTGGGCGGGTGTGGTCTATGTGGGCGGGGCCCCAGGGTTGGTAATGGGGCCATGCATAGTTGAGATTGACCGTATTGTCATAAGAGAGGTTCAGTATCAATTTGAAGTGAATCGGTGTAGAAATGAAGAAATTATTGTAAAAGGCAATTTTGGGTGGGTGTGGTCTATGTGGGCGGGGCGCCCCAGGGTTGGTAATGGGGCCATGCATTGTTGAGATTGACCGTATTGTCATAAGAGAAGTTCAGTATCAATTTGAAGTGAATCGGTGTAGAAATGAAGAAATTATAGTAAAGGCAATTTTGGGTGGGTGTGGTCTATGTGGGCGGGGCCCCAGGGTTGGTTATGGGGCCATGCATAGTTGAGATTGACCCTAATGTCATAAGAGAAGTTCAGTATCAATTTGAAGTGAATCCGTGTAGAAATGAAAAAAATATAGTAAATGGAATTTTTGGTGGGTGTGGCCTATGTGTGCGGGCGCCCCAGGGTTGGGATTGGGGCCATGCATAGTTGAGATTGACCCTAATGTCATAACAAAAGTTCAGTATCAATTTGAAGTGAATCCGTGTAGAAATGAAAAAATTATAGTAAATGGAAATTTTTGGTGGGTGTGGCCTATGTGGGCGGGGCGCCCCAGGGTTGGGAATGGGGCCATGCATGGTTGAGATTGACCGTATTGTCATAAGAGAGGTCCAGTATCAATTTGAAGTGAATCGGTGTAGAAATAAAGAAGTAAATGTAAAATAACCTAAAAAAATGAGTGATAATTTCTGACGCGGCCCCACCCCAACCGCTATAACTTTTGACCCAGGGTTCAGATCAAAATTCCAAATAGTGCAGGGTCGCACATATGCTCATAGCTACCATGTGTGTAAGTTTCAAGGTTCTAGTGCTTTTAGTGTAGGAGGAGATAGTGGCCAGGACGGACGGACAGACAGACAGACAGACAGACGGACGGACGGACGGACGGACGGACGGACGGCGGAGATAACCACAATATCCCCACCTTTTTTTCAAAAAGCGTGGGGATAACAACAAATTGAACATTGCTTGGAAGACATTCACAATCTTTTAGTGACATCTCCAAGCAACTATTTTTCATCACCGTAAGGTCTCTTTGGGTCGTGAATCACGAGTTCTTATTCGTATTTAACATTTATATTTACCTTAATAAAAGTTGAATGACTAAACTTATTTCAAAATAAACAGGTAAAAGGTTCATAATGTGTTTTGAAATATAGATATTTTAGAAGCAGTTGCATCAGTTTTACTTTCGAGCAAAGGAAAAAAAGACTTGCTGGTTTGCATAATGGTTTGAACTTCCGACTCAAATTTAGAATTATTACTTATCATCTTCCGTTAAAATATATGTCGCTACTTTTTGTAACATATATTTCACTCTGCTTTATATGCGTATTAGCTACGTTAACCATCATCAACCAGTTATACATTAATGCTTGATGGTTTTTAATGACGTAATTTTCGCCTTTTTGATAGTGTTTGCTTTCCGCTTGATTGGGTGACATTCACAATGATATCTCCAAACCATATTATTCCATCACTGTTAGTTCTTTTTTTAGGAAAGGCTTACGAATTCATTTTCTTATTTGGAAGTTAGATTTAAATCTGTAAGTGAATAGGACAATTATCTTTTCAAGAGGAAAATATATACGAAATCTCTATCTGTATTAAGATCTTGATATTAATTAGCAGTTGTTAGTTGGATATTTGGGAAAATGAGAACGGCTGGCTTGTTTGAAAAATGTCTTCTCTTTTTGTGGTCGAGTCCGATGATATGTCCTACTCAGGAGAATGGCACATATGTATAATCGCTGTCATGATGTCTGAACAAATTTCAACAGTCAAGTTACGTGATCACTCGTGCGTAAAAGAAAGTGACGCATTTGTGAACTCGATTTTTTATCTCCTGTCCGGTTGCAAGTTCGGCGCTGATAAGGTTTCATTTCTAACATATTAACAAAGAATAAGATTCTGTATTAACCTCCGGACAAACACAAATTTCAGTTACTATGTAGGTTACTTCTTCTTTAACAGAAGAAAGACAATACCGGTATGCATGATTTCTCTTTCGAAATTTGACTGCATTTCAGAAGTTGCATGATTACTGCCTAAATGCATCGCCTCAACATAGTTTTAGGCATCTGGAAGAAAAATAGTCTTTTGATCTTGAGTAGTAAGCATTTGTTCCGCAAATGACCTATTATTATTCCCATTTAGTTCCATTCCGAGAAATTGAAATGTCAATCAGAGTTCTCCTTTGTTTTTCTATTTTTCTAATTTGATTAGGGCTGCATGCACGTTGGTCCTCCTTTGATATACTTGATACCCATTATAATATCAACTCTCTCTGTGCCCTGTGAGGAGAAATATCTTGCTTGGTCAGCAATTGACTCATCTCAGAATACTAGGGATGTATTTAAATAAGAGAGTGAAAGCTTACTATTACATTGATGACGCGATGTTATTTCTGAATACACTCCAGGTACGAGTCTCACTTAGGGCGTATTCTAAAGACCCCTCCAAATACACCTGACAATGGTTTCTACTGGCTTTCAAAATAGGTGATGACGGATTTCAGTTGAGAAAAAAGGTACAAGAGTACCATGAGGGAATTATTATTAATTCTAACAAGGACATTTTTTCCGCATTTGGAGCAAATCTCTTTACATTGAACCTAGTAGATAATTCTGGTGTCAACGAGAAGCATTTCGGACTCTTGACCAACATACGGACATATTATTTCATTTTTTCCCGTTTGAACTCGGTGACATGCTCAAACGTATTCAAGTGTGTCCCTTAAATTTGTTAAAACCATTCCCTCAACATCGTCAGCTGCAACTTAGTGTTCTCACTTGTTGGGAACTTTTTTTTACTCTGGCGGTTTTCCATACAATCCGCCTCACTATCACCTTAAGGGCGGTGATCAGAACTTGCACTCTAAGAAAGAGTCTCACATTATTTACAATTTTCATTGATCAGCTTGCATTGAAATATCTGCTTCCAGTTTCCCGTTACTTAGATTGCAATATGATTTATATTTATTTTAGTTAGAATCAACAATCGACAATTGAGTTGACAATATGGTCAGGAGTTGACAATATGAATTGAGCATTGATTCCTCAACATGTCACACTTTTAAAACACATTACCTTTCTATCATCCATTTCAAAGATATCGTTTCCTAAATCTCTGTTGCTTTCTTGTCAAAGCAGTCACACTCTACGGTAATATTTTCAAAATTGTATTTGCAATCTTTTTTTCAAGTTCATTATCAAATGCTTGATTTTTGCGACTTGCTCTCTCTTTTATGTTAATAGTTAACAGTCAAATTTTGTATGCCCACGGTAGGGTTGCATACAGCAGTCGAACATACTGCCCGTCCGTAGTAATGTCTTTTTGTACGGCATTGCGTTTGCCGGCAGTGTTTAACAACACGCTTTCAGATATTCAGCTGATTTGTTGGTATGTCATTTTCTCTATAATAACCGTTTCTGTAGGTTTTACAAACGCTTTCAGTTATTTAGCAGATTTTGGTATGTAAGTCTACCTACATGAATTACAGTTGAAATGTTAGTTTCGTTTCGGTCCATTGTTTTCCGGCGAAGTTATGGGTCTTGGTCGTAATAATCTTTTCTACTATAGCTGCTGTTCCGCTTCAAAGCGCTGTAGGGGACTTTTTGTTTCACAAAGACAGGTCTTGTGTAAATTGCATTGCGTTGAATATTTCAACACAATCTCAAAGCTTTTAGTGTACACTCTGTGCGGTAAACAATTAAATCTCCATCGTGGGCTGCAACACCTTTACTTAAGTCGGTTTGCCTTGAGTGACATTTAAGTAATTAAAAAACAGTTTTCCTCGTATTATTCCCGATTTCTTTTTTGATCGGATCATGTTTATAAGAAATTCTTAAGCTTTCTAAAACTTGTTGTTGATATGCTCCTTAAATTTAACACTGGTGTTATCGTATGAATGTACCCAGTAGATTTGTTTCCTATATGATCTTTGCAACAAACGTCATTGATAGTCTTGTTGTAAATATTGACACCTCTGTATTCGTCTTCTCATATAAAATATTCCTGATAAAGCGGCATTTGTAATATCTAAAATACAACTTTAACTTATCGCATTTAATTCACTGAAGCAGTAATTAAAGTATTATAGTGTCCACGTTACATTATCATGAAGTTCCTCTGCAATAACAGTAGACATATACCGCATTACTGCTACTCAAAATATCCACTTTTAACAGCTGTATCAAAGGCACATTTATATTAAAACAAACTCATTGTTTTAAATGTTACACCAAACTGTAACTGCCACTCATTGCAAAATCACAAAAGTTTAGCTGATGGAATGTAGAAGAGCTCTTCATAAATGTTAATGCGAGATTATAGGATTTTATCAAATATTTATTTATTTTTATTAAATGTGTAAAAATATTATTAAACATATATTTCAATATGAATTAAAATAAAATATAAGAAGAACATGTGTCGAAAAATGCGAAATAAGCCAGATATTTAATTTTGAAACCGAACATGTCTGTACAGTCGAATTCGCCAGCATGTAAATCATGCACGTACGATGTGAATCTAAATTTAGTTTAACGGTTCATTTTAAATTCCTGCAACGATATCTATTCATAGGACACACGAACACTAACTAAACAAACGAATGCTTCGGTTTTTGTAGGAAAATATGTACGAAATATCTTCGTCACAATCGGCTCGGGGCGCATATTTGTCTTTGCTGCATTTTATGAAATTCGTCTTCAATATATATTTTTTCTTGCCTATTTTGTGTTATTGTAACATATTTCATCAATATATTACAATTTAACACATACAAAAAATCGTATAATCTCGCTTTAAGCACCTGGATAGCTTGTGTTAAATTTCTGCTTGTTTCGATGAAATTCACAATGTACCAGTAACAATTTCCATCATTCTCCTTCACCGTCCGTTTATATTGGGAGAAGGGTTTTCAAGTCCGTATTTATATCTGACATTTATATTAACCTAAATAGTTGCATTTTGAGATTCTCAGTGCAACAATAGCATTAATACAGGTTCTTTATCTGTTGTGAGAAATAGATATTTATCATGTGTTGATTTTGTTGGACTATCGAGCAAAGAAGAAAGGCTTTCTTGTTTGTATAATCGATTTTATTAGCTCATCTATTTTTTGAAAAAAAATTATGAGCTATTGTCATCACCTTGGCGTCGGCGTCGGCGTCGGCGTCGGCGTCGGCGTCGGCGTCGGCGTTGGCGTTGGCGTTGGCGTCGGCGTCCGGTTAAGTTTTGCGTTTAGGTCCACTTTTCTCAGAAAGTATCAATGCTATTGCATTCAAACTTGGTACACTTACTTACTATCATGAGGGGACTGGGCAGGCAAAGTTAGATAACTCTGGCGTGCATTTTGACAGAATTATGTGCCCTTTTTATACTTAAAAAATTGAAAATTTTGGTTAAGTTTTGCGTTTAGTTCCACTTTTCTCAGTAAGTATCAATGCTATTGCATTCAAACTTGGTACACTTACTTACTATCATGAGGGGACTGGGCAGGCAAAGTTAGATAACTCTGGCATGCATTTTGACAGAATTATGTGCCCTTTTTATACTTAGAAAATTGACAATTTTGGTTAAGTTTTGTGTTTAGGTCCATTTTATTCCTTAAGCATCAAAGCTATTGCTTTCATACTTGCAACACTTACTAACTATCATAAGGGGACTGTGCAGGCAAAGTAATGTAACTCTGACTGGCATTTTGACAGAATTATGTGCCCTTTTTATACTTAGAAAATTGAAAATTTGATTAAGTTTTGTGTTTAGGTCCACTTTATTCCTACAGTATCAAAGCTATTGCTTTCATACTTGCAAGATTTATGAACTATCATAAGGGGACGGTGCAGGCAAAGTTATGTAACTCTGACTGGCATTTGGACGGAATTATGGGCCCTTTATACTTAGAAAATTGAAAATTTGGTTAAGATTTATGTTTTGGTCCACTTTACCCCTAAAGTATCATAGATATTGCTTTCATACTTGGAACACTCACAAACTATCATAAGGGTACAGTAAAAGGACAAGTTACATAACTCTGGTTGTCATTGTTACGGAATTATGGCCCTTTTTTGACTTAGTAACTTTGAATTTATGGTTAAATTTTGTGTTTCGATCAACTTTACTTCTTAAGTATGAAGGCTATTGCTTTCAAACTTCAAATACTTTCATGCTATCATAAGTTTACTCACGGTACCTGGCAACTTGAATTTTACTTTGACCTTTGAATGACCTTGACTCTCAAGGTCAAATTATTAAATTTTGCTAAAATTGCCATAACTTCTTTATTTATGATTAGATTTAATTGATACTTTGATGAAACTACTCTTACCTGACATACCACAATAGACTTCACCCAAAACCATCCCCCGTGCCCTCCCCCCCTCCCCCCTCCCCCCCCCTAATTTTTTTTTTTTTTTTTTTTTTTTTTAAGATCATCTCACAAATGACCACCACACCCTCACACTATACCCCCACCCCACCCCTCCCCCAATTTTTTTTTTTTTTTTTTTTTTTTTTTTTTTTTTTTTTTTAAGATCATCTCACAAATTATCACCACACCCTCACACTATACCCCCCCACCATTTTTTTTTTAAAACGGTTATGTTTGAAATACCGTCCAACCATCGCACCCAACCCCCCCCCCCCACCGATTTTTTTTTTTTTTTTCGCTTTTTTGGAAGATAATGTAATAAATGTCCACAACCCCACACTATACACCCCTCTTCACTCCACTCCTCCCTCCTTTGTGATTGAAAATGAGAGTCCCTTCATCTTTAAAAAGAAAATAGATGAGCGGTCTGCACCCGCAAGGCGGTGCTCTTGTTTATGCTTGGCGTTGTTTGAATTATGCCATTTTAACATTTTGTTTGATGTCAGTATTTACCAGTTTTTGCAACAGTTAGTCCCTTACGGTCAATTGACTCTTTGACACAACTACTAGAACAGAGAGTTTTATTTGAAGAAATCATGACTCGAATCCTATTATGCATTCACAAATGACAAAACACATAGTTCTGTGTTTTTAAAGATACTTAATATATTATGTTACGTTCTGAATGCAAATATTCGTTCTTATATAATTTTGGTTCTCTCAGGAAAACAGATCCGTTTTAAATTGCAATATATGCAATAACTCTGTCAACGCTCGTCCAATACGGATACGTTTTGTATGCCTCAGAATCAAAAATGTGAATTAAGCGTTCACAGTGTCATACTTATAAAATCAACCAAATTCCTCTCATCCATGTTCAAGTATATCGCTTCCTGGAGCTCTGCTAATGTCTAATAAAGGCAGCCGAATCTCCTCTGTAATGTTTTTCATTTTATTGTTTCCAATCTTTTTAAAATTACATGATCAAAAACCGGCTAGTTACTACTTCTTTCCTTTTCATGATTAACGGTCAAAATCATGTTCTTCCATCTTGCATTGCGTTGAATGTGTCAACACAACTTTAAAGCTTATTAGTGTAAACTGTGTTCTTAAATGTTCTTAACAATGTAACCTCCCTCTGCAACAACTGAACTTAAGCCAATTCGCTTAATGAGACATTAAGCTAATCACATAAGTGTTTTTCCTCGGATTAACTCCGTTTTCTTTTTTGATCGTACCATGTTTCTAAAGTATGCTCAAGCATTCCTAAACTTGTTGTTGAAGTGCTCCTGCTACTGTGTAACACAGGTTTTATGAATAGACATAACCAGTAGAATTGTTGTTTATATTTTTTTTACAAGCAAAGTCATCTGAGTGTGTAGAAGAGCTGTTCATCAATGTGTAACCCTTGGCCAGGCAGGGTTTGCTGTCTGCTTGAATTGATAATATTCAAAATCAATCAGTGACATCTCGAAGCCATCATACGCCATCACCGTCTGTTCTCTTCTTGATAGAAATGCGCATTTTCGCATTGTACATTTCGATTTGCCTTAGTAGTTAGATTATTAGATTCTATATGCAACAGATGCATGTATACAGGCTCTTTATCTGTTTTGACCTGAGATATTAATCAGCTGTTGAGTTACTTGGTCTTTTGAGCAAACGATAAAGACTTTTTAGTGTGAATAATGGTTTGTACGCGTGCCTCACGTTTTCTATTTTTATTTATCATCTATCATTAAAATATATTTTACCACATTCCTTTTGCTTTGAGTTCACTCTTGTTTTAATTTTAATGTGCTTCTTTCAACGATAATTCTTCGGCACTATTTCTGAATGCCTGATTATTAACCTTTAGTTTGATACCAGTATTGACCAGGTTCTTTTTAACATTTGGTCATCAATAGTGATGTACTTTATTGACACAACCAGAGGAGTTTTATTGGAAAGCAAATCATTCCACAAATCTCATTATGCTTTCACAAATGGCACAGACGCATATTTCTGTGTTTCTTGTCATACTTCATGTTTACAGTCATCTTCTAACTTTATATATCCGCCTTAGATCAGTTTGGTTTTCTTAACGAAAAGATCTCAATTTAATAAAAGTTTTGCCTAACCGCTGTCCAAGTTCCGCCCTTCCAATTTTGGTAAGTTCTGTCGGCGTCTATTTCTGTAGATATGAACATGTGAATTGAGTATTCATTTCTCAACCTGTCATCCTTTTGAAAGGCAACATCTTTCTTTTCATCCATGTTCAAGTTTATCGGTTCCTGGAACTCTATTTTGTCTAAGGCTGTAAAACTCGTCTGTAACGTTATCCACATTTTTTAAATCTTGTTTGTTTTGCAAGTTTATTATCAAAGGGCGGCTATTTGCGATTTTGTCTCTTCTTTTCTCCTAATGCTTAACAGTCGAAATCAGGTTTTACCATCTTGCATGGCGTTGTATGTGTCAAAACATTCTTAAGGATTCTTAGTATACAATCTGTTTTTAAATGATGTAATGTCTTAAACAATTTACTCTTGGCCTTGGGCGGAAGTACCTGTACTTAAGTTTGCTTTGAGTGCCATTAAGCTGATGAAAAACGGTATTTTTCTTATAGATTTACTATGTTTTCCTTTTTTATCGTATCATATTACAAGGTATTCTCTGGAATTTATTTTCATGTGCTTCAGCTAAAGTTTAACACTGACATAATGGTATTAACATAAGCATTATAATTTTTGTCTACAGTATCGTTATTGATTGTCTTGGTGTAAATATGTAGACTTTTTTTAAAACATCCACTCTTATAGTATGTCCCTGATACACCAGCATTGTTCAAAGATAATCAACTTGAACATAGTGCATTTACAAATAATATTGATTAACATAAATAACAATATTGTAGTGTCTATGTCACATTCGCATCAAGTTCCGCTGCGATGACGGTAGAAATATACTTCAATTCTAGTACACGTATCAAATATCCACTTTGAACCGCTGCATCAATCGCACTCTTATGTTTGTTTTAAAAACTCAATCTTTTCCCATTTTATTTAACACAAAACTACCAGCTATGGAAAATGTTGAAGAGTTTGGCTGATGGATTGTAGCAGATCTCTTCAGCAATAGGTAACGCCTTGCTTGCATGTATTGCTGTCCACCAGCTTTGATGACATTCACAATTCACATATGACATCTCCAAGCCACCATACACAATCACAGCCAGTTTTTCTTATCATTGTTTCTTGATACTTGATGTTGTTTTCATTACACTATTTTAACCTTTCATTTTATATAAGTCTTAACCAGGGTTTCTTTTCAACAATTGATCCATAATGGTCAGTTAGGTCATTGACACATCCCGAACATATAATGTTAGTAGACAGCAAACCCTTTCGCGAATCTCATGCATTCACAAACGAAAAAGACAAATAATTATGTTTTTTCTTGACCCACTAAATAGTTACAGTCATCTTCTGAATTCAATACTAGCTCTCAGATCGATTTGGCTTTATGATAAAAAATGATTCATATTTAATTAAAATAATTTCAATGCGCCAATTGCTGCAGAGTTGACAATGTGAAGTCTGCATTCATAAATCAACGTGTCATACTTGTGAAATGTACCGTCTACTCTTGATCCGTGTTCAAGTACAACGCTTCCTGTAATTCTGTTGCTGTTTTGTCGAAGCAGTCAAACTTTTCTGTGATATTGATTCTTTTTTTAAATATTTATTTTCAACTTTCAGATCAAGGGTCGACTTTTTGCGACTTGGTCTCTTCTACCTTTTGATGCTTGACGGTCAAAATCATGTTCCTCCGCCTTGAATTGCGTTGAAAGTGTCAACACAACCTTAAGGCGTATTAGTGTTCACTCTGTTCTAAAATGATTTAATGTTTTTACAGTGTTATCTCCGTTTCAGGCTGATGAAAGTGTACTTAAGTCAGGTTGCGTTTGGTGACATTAAGCAAATTGAAAATAGTATTTTCCTAGGATTCACTTCGTTTTCTTTTTATAAGGTATTCTCAAGCATTCATAAACTTGTTGATGTCCTATTGCTGCAGTTAAACATTGTTGTAATGGTATTAGCGTACTCAATATTATTGATGTCTACATTGTTTTACCATCTTCGTCATTGATTTTATCGTTGTAAACATGTGGACCTTCTTGGATTTCTCCACTAAGAAAAAATGTCTTATCTTTTCCAGAAAGTCTTTGATTGTCTTGATGTAAATACATGTATGTAGACCATTTTTATACAACCGCCCAAATACTATGTCCCTAATACCCCAGCATTTAAACAACAAATCGAACATTTACATGACATATTGCTTCACTTAAAAAATAATTTTATTATTTCTATGTCATTATATCAAGACATTAATCAGCGACAACAGTAAAGGTATACTGCATTACTGTCACAACCATCAGATATCTACTTTAAACAGTTGCATTTAACGCATACTTATGTTTCAAAAACTATTTTCCCATTTGATTTAACAACAACACGTAATGCAAATGCACAGGAGTTTAGCTGATTAATTGTTAAACATCTTTCCGTCAATTTGTAGCACCTGGCTAGTTGGTGCCTGCTAAGATGACATTCACAATGTACCAGTGCAATTTCCAAGCCATCATTCTCCATCACCTCCAGTTCTATTTGGAGAAAGGCTCTTAAGTCCATTTTCGTATTTGAAATTTATGTTGACATTAGTTTTTATTTTTTTATTTTCATTATAATTAATAATCGACAATTGAGTTGACAATAATATGAATTGATCATTTATTCCTCAACATGTCACACTTTTGATACACATCACCTACCTATCATCCAGTTTAAAGACATCGTTTCCTGGAACTCTGTTGCTTTCTTGTCAAAGCAGTCACACTCTGCGGTAATATTTTCCATATTGTTTTTGCAATATTTCTGTCAAGTTCATGATCAAAGGCCTGCTTTTTGCGACTGTCTTCCTCTTTTCTGTTAATACTTTACGTTATTTGTTTTATCTTTGTATGCCACGGTAGGGTCACATATATCAGTCCGACGGACTGCCCGTCCGTATGTGTATCTTTTCGTCCGGCATTCCGTTTTCCGGTGGTGAATAACGCAACGCTTTAAGATATAAAACTGATTTGTGGAATGTAATTTTCTCTATTATAATCATTTCCGGGGGCTTTTACGAAATGCTTTCAGATATTAAGCTGATTTATAGTATGTAAGTCTACCTACATGACTTACAGTTGAAGTGTTAGTTTCGTTACGGTCAATTGTTTTTTGTCAAAGTGATCTTGGGCATAACAATCTTCTCTACAATAGCTGCACTGCTTCAAGGCGCAGAAGGGGGCGAAGTGTTTCACAAAAACAGGTTATTATTTCAACACAATCTAAAGCCTTTTAGTGTACACGCTAGTATGTTATGTTTTAAACAATGTAATCGCCATCGTGGGCTGCAACAACTGTACTTAAATTGGTTTGCGTTGAGTTACATTAAAGTAATTAAAAACTGTTTTTTTACCTCGTATTCTTCCCGATTTCTTTTTTTATTCTATCATGTTTCAAAGGTATTCTTAAGCATTCTAAAACGTGTTGCTGATGTGCTCCTTATATTTAACACTGATTTTATGGTATGAATGTACCCCGTAGAATTGTTGTCTACATTGTCTTTACCAGAAACGTCATTGATTGTCTTGTTGTAAATATGGATACCTTTTTATTCGTCCTTTCATATAAAATATTCCTGATAAAGCGGCATTTGTATTATTTACAATACAACATAAACATATCACATTTCATGTACTAGTGCTTAAATGAAAATATTCTAGTTTCTATGTCTCATTATCATGAAGTTCCTCTGCAATAACAGTAGAAAAATATTGCATTACTGTTGCACTTAGCAAAATATCCACTATTAACAGCTGCATCAAACGCACATTTATAAAAAAATTTAATCATTGATTTCCACGTTACACAAAACTGTAACAACCACTCATGTTAAATGCACAAAAGTTTAGCTGATGGAATGTAGAAAAGCTCTTCAAAAATGTTAATTACATGCCTAACTGGTGTTAAATTTCTGCTTGCTTTGATGACATTCACAATGCACCAGTAATATTTCCAAACCATCACTCTCCTTCACCGTCCGTTTACACTGGGAGAAGGGGCTTTCAAGTCCGTTTTCAAATCTGACATTTATATTTATTAAATTACCTAAGTAGTTGCATGAGTAGATTCCCCTTGCAACGAACGCATTAATGCAGGGTCTTTATCTGTTTTGAAAAAATATTTATTTATCAGCTTTTAATTTTGTTTGACTTTAGAGCAAAGAAGAAAGGTTTTCTTGGTTGTATAATGAATTGTTCTGTACTTTTAAATCTATCTTTCCAAAACTGTAAATTGATGATTGGCGTTCACTTGTTTGAATGATGTAATTTTAATATTTTGTTTGATGTCAGTATTTACCCTTTTTTTTCAACATTTGGGCCCTTATGGTCAAATAAACCCTTTAGCACAATTAGAAAAGAGTTTTTTTAAAGCAAACCATGGCTCGAATCTAATAATGCATTCACAAATGACAAAGACACATAGTTGTGTGTTTCCAGACATACTTAAAATAAAACCTTACTGTTACATTCTAAATGCAAACATTCGTTCTTAGATAATTATGGTTCTCTGAAAAAACAGATCCGCTTTAAATTGCAATATAGGCAACAACGCTGTCAACGCTCTTCCACTTTGGTTACGTTTTGTATGCCTTCATTGCCTCAGAGTTTAAAATGTGAATTCAGCATTTACAGTGTCATACCTATAAAATGAACCAAATTCTTTTTCATCCATGTTCAAGTATATCGCTTCCTGGACATCTGCTTATGTCTAATAAAAGCAGACAAATCTTCTTTGTAATGTTTTTCATTTTATTGTGTTCAATCTTTGTTAAATTACACGATGAAAGACCGTCTAGTAACGACTTGGTCTCTTCTTCCCTATTCATGCTTCACGGTCACAATCGTGTTCTTTCATCTTGTATTGCGTTGAATGTGTCAACACAACCTTAAGGCTTATTAGTGTACACTGTGTTCTTAAATTTTGATACTTCCTTATTAATGTAATCTCCCTCTGCAACAATTGAACTTAATTCAATTCTCTTAATGCGACATTTCGCTAATTACACAACAGTTTTCTTTTTTGATTGTATCATGTTTGTAAGCTATTCTCAAGCATTCTTAAACTTGTTGTTGAAATGCTGCCGCTAATGTTTAACACAGGTTTCGTGAATAGACGTAACTAGTAGAAATGGTGTTTAAATTTAATTACCGGCAAAGTCATTTGAGTTATTGATTGTTTTTTGTTTTAAAAATGGAGACCTTTTTGATTCCTTCAATCATACAAAATGCCCCTGATTAACAGCAGTTTTAATAATTAAACAACTTTTTTTAACAAATTCAGTAACATGTAATACTGCTTTACTTAAATAATATTATTCTAGTTTCTTTATCACAGTGTCATGCAGTTCCTCTGTGATGACAGTAAAAATATACGGCAATACTGTTATGCTTATCAAATATCCACGTTAAACAACTCCGTCAAACGCACACGTATATTTCCGGAATATAGCATCTTCCCATCCGATGTTACACCTTACTGTAACTAACAATTATGGCTAATGCCAAAGTGTTTACTTTATGGAACGTAGAAGAGCTCTTCAGCAATTTGTAACACCAGGCTAGGCAGTGTTTGCTGTCTGCTTGCATTGATGGCATTCACAATCAACCAGTGACATCGCTAAGCCTTTATACTCCATCACCGTCAGTTCTCTTGTACATTTAGATTTATCTTAGTGGCTGGATTATAAGATTCTATATACAACAGAGGCAAAGATACAGGTTCTTTATCTGTTTTTACATGTCGATATTTATCAGCAGTTAATTTACTTGGACTTTCGAGCAAACGACAAAGACTTGTGAGTGTGTAGAATGGTTCGTACTTGTGTCTCACGTTTACAATTTTCTTTTATCACCTTCCATTAAAGTGTTTTCTACCACTGTCCTTTTGCTTTGCGTTCACGCTGGTTTTAATTTTAATATGCTTCTTTCAACGACCATTCTTCAGAACTATTTCTTAACGCCTGATTTTTAACCATTAGGTTGATTCCAGCATTGATCAGGCTCTTTTTAACATTTTGTCCAATATAGTCGTGTACTTTATTGACACAACCAGAGGAGTTGTATTATAAAGCAAACCATTCAACGAACCTCATTATGCTTTCACAAATGACACAGACGCATATTTCTGTGTTTCTTGTCATACTTCATGTTTGCAGTCATCTTCTAAATGTAAATATCCGCCCTTAGATCATTTTCGTTTACTTAAGGAAAAGATCTTAATTTAATAACAATATTTGCAACATCGCTTTCCACGTTCTGCTCTTCCGATTTTGGTAAGTTCTGTCGGCGTAAATTTCTGCAGATATGAACATGTGAATTAAGTGTTCATAACTCAACATGTCATACTTTTGAAAGGCAACACCTTTCTTTTCATCCATGTTCAAGTGTATCGGTTCCTGGAACTCTTTTTGCTGTCTAAGGCAGTACAACTCCTCTGTAACGTTTCCCACATCTTTTAATCCTTTTCTTTCGCAATTTTATTATCAAATGCTGGCTTTTTACGACTCTGTCTCTTTTTTTCTCCTAATGCTTCACATTCAAAATCAAGTTCTACCATCTCGCAATGCGTTGAATTTGTAAACACATTCTTAAGGATTCTTAGTGTGCAATCTGTTCTTAAATGATGTTATGTCTTAAACAGTGTACTATTGGTCTAGGGCGGCAACACCTGTTTTTAAGTCAGTTTGCTCAGAGTGACATTTAGCTGATGAAAAACAGTATTACCTATAGATATACTATGTTTTCCCTTTTTCTCGTACCATATGGCAAGGTATTCTCAGGAATTCTGAAATTTATTTTGATGTGCTCCAGCAAAAGTTTAACACTGACATAATGGTATTAACATATCCATTTGAATTCTTGTCTACAGTATCGTTATTGATTGTCTTGGTAGACTTTTTTAAACATCCACTCTTATAGTATGTCCCTGATAAACCAGCATTGTATACATATAGTTAAACAACAACATGAACATAGTGCATTTACACATAATGTTGCTTAACATACATAATAATATTGTAGTTTTGATGTCACAATCGCATCAAGTTCCCTAGCGATGACGGTAGAAATATACTGCATTTCTAATACACCTATCAAATATCCACTTTGAACCGCTGCATAAAACGCTCTATTATGTTTTAAGAACTCAATCTTTTCCCATTTGATTTAACATAAAACTGTAACTACCAGCAATGGAAAATGTTTAAGAGTTTGGCTGATGGAATGTAGATCTCTTCAGCAATGGTAACGCCTTGCTTGCATGATTGCTGTCCACCAGGTTTGATGACATTCACAATGCACCTATGACATATCCAGGCCACCATACACATCCACAGCCAGTTTTCTTATCATTATTTTATTTACTTGATGTTGTTTGAATTACAATATTTTAACCTTAAATTTTATGTCAGTCTAAACAAGGCTTTTTTCAACATTTGGTCCATAATGGTCAGTTAGGTCATTGATACAACCCGAACATATAATCTTTGTAGAAAGCAAACGATTCTCATGTATTCACAAATGAAAAAGACAAATAATTATGTAGTTCTTGACCCACTTCATAGTTACAGTCATCTTCTGAATTCAATACTAGCTCTTAGATCGATTTGGCTTTTTGATAAAAACAGATTCCCATTAATTACAATATTTTCAATCCGCCAATTGCTGCAGAGTTGACAATGTGAAATCTGCATTCATAAATCAACATGTCATACTTGTGAAATGTACCATTTACTCTTCATCCATGTTCAAGTACAACGCGTCCTGGAACTATGTTGCTGCATTGTCACATCAGTCAAACTTTTCTGTAATATTGTTTCTTTTTTTTTTCAGTATTTGTTTTCTGATTAGATCATGGGCCGACTTTTGCGACTTGGTCTCTTCTAACTCTTTATGCTCTACGGTCAAAATCATGTTTTTCCGCTTTGAATTGCGTTGAATGTGTCAACACAATCTTAAGGCGTATTAGTGTTCACTCTGTTCTAGAATGATTAAATGTTTTTACAGTGTTATTTCCGTCTCAGACAAGTGTACTTCAGTCAGTTTGCGTTTGTTGACATTTAGCAAATTGAAAATAGTATTTTCCTCGGATTAGTTTCGGTTTCTTTTTTATAAGGTATTCTCAAGCATTCATAAACTTGTTGTTGATGTTCTACTGCTGCTGTTAAATATTAGTGTAATGGCATAAGCTTACTCAATATTATTGATGTCTACATTGTTTTACCATCTACGCCATTGATTTTATTGTTGTATGTATGTAGACCTTCTTGGATTTCTCCACTTTGAGAAAATGTCTTATCTTTACCAGAAAGTCATTGACTGGCTTGATGTAAATATGTAGACCTTTTTTATACAACCGCCCAAATACGATGTCCCTAATACCCCAGCAGTTAAACAACAAATCGAACATTACCATGGCATATTGCTTTACTTAAATAATAATATTATCATTTCTTTGTCATTATAGCATGCATTTATCTGCGACGACAGTAAAGGTATACTGCATTACTGTCACAACAATCAGATATCTACTTTAAACAGTTGCATTTAACGCATACTTATGTTTCAAAAACTATTTTCCCATTCGATTTAACAACAACATGTAACTACCACTCAATGCAAATGCACAGGAGTTTAGCTGATGAATTGTAAAATTTCGTCAATCTGTAGCACCTGGCTTGGCGTTGCCTGCTAAGTTGACATTCGCAATGTACCAGTGACATCTCAAAGCCATCATTCCCCATCGCCTCCAGTTCTCTTTGAAGAAAGACTCGCTCTCAGGTCCAATTTCGTATTTGATATTTAGGTTGACATTAGTTGTTTTTTTTATTATTTTAATTAGGATTAACAATCGACAATTGAGTTGACAATATCAATTGAGCATTTATTCCTCAACATGTCACACTTTTGAAACACATCACCTTCCTATCATCCAGTTTAAAGACATCGTTTCCTGGAATTCTGTTGCTTTCTTGTCAAAGCAGTTACACTCTACGGTAATGTTTTCATATTGTATTTTCAATCTTTATGTCAAGTTCATGATCAAAGGCTTGCTTTTTGCGACCGTCTTCCTCTTTTCTGTTAATATTTTATTCATTTGTTTTATCTTTGTATGTAGGGTCACATATAGCATACGGACGGACTGCCCGTCCGTATGTCTGTCTTTACGTCCGGCATTCCATGATAAACGAAACGCTTTCAGATATTTAGCTGATTTGTGGTATGTAATTTTCTCTATAATAATCATTTCCGGGGGCTTTAACAAAACGCTTTCAGAAATTTAGCAGATTTTTACTATGTTAGTCTACCTACATGACTTACAGTTGAAGTGTTAAGTTTCGTTTCGGTCAGTTGTGTTTTGTCAAAGTGATGGGTCTTGGGCCTAACAATCTGCTCTTCAATAGCTGCTCTGCTTCAAGGCGCAGAAGGGGGCGAAGTGTGTCACAAAGACAGGTCTTATTTCAACACAATCTTAAGCCTTGTAGTGTACACGCTAGTATATTATGTTTTAAATAGTTTAATCTCCATCTTGGGCTGCAACAACTGTGCTTAAGTTGGTTTGCGTTTAGTGACATTACAGTAATTAAAAATTGTTTTTTCCTCGCATTCTTCCCGATTTCTTTTTTTATTCTATCATGTTTCAAATGTGTTCTTAAGCATTCTAAAACGTGTTGTTGATGTGCTCCTTATTATTTAACACTGATTTTATGGTATGAGTGAACCCCGTAGAATTGTTGTCTGCATTGTCTTTATCAGAAACGTCATTGATTGTATTGTTGTAAATATGAATACCTTTTTATTCGTCATTTCATATAAAATATTCCTGATAAAGCGGCATTTGCAATATTTTAAATACAACTTTAACATATCACATTTCATGCACAAGTGCTTAAATGAAAATATGTCAGTTTCTACGTATCATTATCGTGATGTTCTTCTCCAATAATAGTAGATAATTACTGCATTACTGTTGCACTTACCCTGCGGGGAATCACGTGATCACAAAAGTACATCGCACGCACAAAATGGCGGAAAAAGCTCTCGCATAATGACGAAAATCAAGGTATTCTCATATTTTATAATATCAAAATAAATGATAACTATGCGCAGAGTACCCGCTTAGTCGCCTTATGTACTCTGGTAATTGTCGTTTTTGTTAGATTTCTGTAGTTTTCTCAAACATTCAGGAACAATAAACAATGAAAATTGTACATCGTCTGAACATACTTTAGTTTGACGTGTTTGCTATTCAAGACGACAAAAAACGATATAAATACAACCTTTTTTGCTTGATAACATGCTTAGAATATTTCGTACAGGGTTTTGCACATTGTTTCAGCTTTTTTTAGATATGTGGTGAGGAATTTAGAAAATAGTACATCGTCTGAACGTTTTTGAGTACATCATCTGAACTGTTTCTGTTTTTACTTTTAATGCGATGTTTATCATAATGTAATTATAATAACATCTGTGATCAGCCAATAACTTTATTTATGACGCTAGTATTCTTTTAATTTTACTACAAAAATTAATAGACAAAGAAATCCTTCATGCCCATCTGTGAATGTGTGTTTATTTGATGTGTTAATAATGTATTTGCTGTTATATTGTCAACTGTATGCTATTATATCTTTAAATTTCAGAACTGAGATGAGATTGTACTACACAAGGTGAGAATACCTTGATTTTCGTCATAAAGCGAGAGCCTTTTCCGCCATTTTGTGCGTACGATGTACTTTTGTGATCACGAGATTCCCCGCAATGACTTTTAACAGCTGCATCAAACGCACTTTTATATTTTAAAAAAATAATTGTTTTCCATGTTACACCAAACTGTAACAAGCACTCATTTCAAATGCACAAGAGTTTAGCTGTAGAAGAGCTCATCAAAAATGTTAAGTACATGGCTAACTGGTGTTAAATTTCCGCATACTTCGATGACATTCACAATGTACCAGCAACTCTCCTTCACCGTCCGTTTACACTGGGAGAAGGGCTTTCAAGTCCGTTTTCAAATCTGACATTTAGATTTACCTAAGTAGTTGCATAAGTAGATTCTCCTTGCAACAAACGCATTAATACAGGGTCTTTATATGTTTTGAAAAATAGATATTTATCAGCTTTTGATATTGTTGGACTTTCGAGCAAAGTAGAAAGGCTTTCTTGTTTGTATAATGGATTGTTCTGTACTTTTAAATCTATCTTTCCAAAACTGTTGATTGATGATTGTCGTTCACTTGTTTGAATGAGGTAATTTTAACATTTTGTTTGATGTCAGTATTTCTCAGTTTTGTTTTCAACATGTGGTCCCTTATGGCAAATAAACTCTTTAGCACAACTAGAACAGAGTTTTATTTGAAAGCAAACCATGGCTCGAATCTAATTATGCATTCACAAATGACAAAGACACATAGTTGTGTGTTTCCTGACATACTTAATATAATACTGTATTGTTATGTTCTAAATGCAAATATTCGTTCTTAGATAATTTTCGTTCTCTGAAGAAAACAGATCCGCTTTAAATTGCAATATATGAAACAACGCTGTCAACGCTCTTCCAATTTAGATACGTTTTGTTAGCCTTCATTTCTTCAGAGTTGACAATGTGAATTCAGCATTCACAGTTTCATACTTATAAAATGAACCAAATTGTTCTTCATTCATGTTCAAGTATATCGCTTCCTGGAACTCTGCTGATGTCAAATAAAAGCAGCCAAATCTTCTTTGTAATGTTTTTCATTTTATTGTGTTCAATCTTTGTTAAATTACATGATGAAAGACCGTCTAGTAACGACTTAGTCCCTCCTCGCTATTCATGCTTCACGGTCACAATCGTGTTCTTCCATCTTGCATTGCGTTGAATGTGTCAACACAACCTTAAGGCTTATTAGTGTACACTGTGTTCTTGAATTTTGCTACGTCCTTGACAATTTTATCTCCCTTTGCAACAATTGAACTAAGGTAATTTCGCTTAATGAGACATTTAGCTAATTACACAACGGCTACCTCGGATTAACTCCGTTTTCTTTTTTGATCGTATCATGTTTCTAAGGTATTCTCAACCAATCTTAAACTTGTTGTTGAAGTGCTCCTGCTTATGTTTAACACATGTGTCGTAAATAGAAGTAACCAGTAGAATTGTTGTTTTAATTTTATTAACCAGCAAAGTCATTCGAGTTATTGATGATCTTGTTGTAAATATGGAGACCGGTTTGATTCCTTCAATCATACAAAATGCCCCTGATACACCAGCAGTTTCAATAGTTAAACAACTTTGTTTAACAATGTCATGAACATGTAATTTTGCTTTACTTAAATAATAGTATTCTAGTTTCTTTAACACAGTGTCATTAAGTTCCTCTGTGATGCCAGTCAAAATATACGGCAATACTGTTATGCTTATCAAATATCCACGTTTAACAACTCCGTCAAACGCACACGTATGTTTTCGGAATATAGTTTGTTCCCATTCGATGTAGCACCTTACTGTTACTAACACTTATGGCAAATGCCCAAGAGTTTAGTTTTGGAACGTAGAAGAGCTCTTCATCAATTTGTCACACCTGGCTAGGCAGTGTTTGCTGTCTGTGTGCATGGATGGCATTCAAAATAAACCAGTGACATCGCGAGGCAAGTATACGCCATCACCGTCAGTTCTCTTGTACATTAAGATTTAACTTAGTGGTTGGATTCTAAGATTCTGTATTCAACGGAGGCATGTATACAGGTTCTTTATCTGTTTTGACATGTAAATATTTATCAGCAGTTCATTTACTTTACAAAAAGACTTTTGAGTGTGTATAATGGTTCGTACTTGTGCCCCACGTTTACAATTTTTATTTATCACCAGTCCTTCTATTAAAATATATTCTACCACTTTCCTTTTGCTTTGCGTTCACGCTGGTTTTAATTTTAATACGCTTCCTTTAACGATCATTCTTCGGAACTATTTCTTAATGCCTGATTTTTAACCATTAATTTGATGCCAGAATTGACCAGGTTTTTTTTAACATTTGGTCCATAATAGTCGTGTACTTTGTTGACACAACCAGAGAAGTTTTATTAGAAAGCCAATCATTCCACGAATCTCATTATGCTTTCACAAATGACACAGACGCATATTCCTGTGTTTCTTGTCATACTTCATATTTACAGTCATCTTCTTAATTTAAATATCCGCCCTTAGATCATTTTGGTTTTCTTAAGGAAAAGATCTTAATTTACTAACAATATTTGCAATACCGCTTCCCATGTTCTGCTCTTCCAATTCTGGTAAGTTCTGTCGGCGTCAATTTCCGCAGATATAAAAATGTGAATTAAGTGTTCATTACTCAACATGTCATACTTTTGAAAGGCAACATCTTTCTTTTCATCCATGTTCAAGTATATCGGTTCCTGGAACTCTATTTGCTGTCTAAGGCAGTCAAACTCGTCTGTAACGTTTTCCACATTTTTAAATCTTTTTTGTTTCGCAATTTTATTATCAAAGGCTGGCTATTTACGACTCTGTCTCTTCTTTTCTCCTAATGCTTCACATTCAAAATCAAGTTCTACCATCTTGCCATGCGTTGAATTCGTCAACAAATTCTTAAGATTCTTAGTGTACAATCTGTTATTGATGTTATGTTTTAAACAGTGTACACCTGGTCTAGGGCGGCAACACCTGTTCTTAAGTCAGTTTGCTTTGAGTGACATTTAGAGGATGAAAAACAGTATTTACTTATAGATGTACTATGTTTTCCCTTTTTCTCGTAGCATATTGCAAGGTATTCTCAGGAATTCAGAAATTTATTTTCATGTGCTCCAGCTGAAGTTTAACACTTACATAATGGTATTAACATATCCATTAGAATTCTTGTCTACAGTATTGTTATTGATTGTCTTTGTGTAAATATGTAGACTTTTTTTAAACATCCACTCTTATACTATGTCCCTGATACATTATCATTGTTCATAGGTAAACAACTTGAACATAGTGAATTTACACATAATGTTGCTTAACATAAATAACAATATTGTAGTGTCTATGTCAAATTCGCATCAAGTTCCTCTGCGATGACGGTAGGAAATATACTGCACTTCTAGTGCACCTTTCCACTTTGAACCGCTGCATAAAACGCACTCTTATGTTTAAAAAACTCAATCTTTTCTCATTTGATTTAACACAAAACTGTAACTACCAGCTATGGAAAATGTTCAAGAGTTTGGCTGATGGAATGTAGAAGATTTTTTCAGCAATTGGTAATGCCTTGCTTGCATGTATTGCTGTCCACCAGCTTTGATGACATTAACAAGCCACCATACACAATAAAAGCCAGTTTTCTTATCATTATTTCTTGATACTTGATGTTGTTTGAATTACACTGTTTTAACCTTTCATTTTATCTCAGTCTTAATCAGTTTTTTTTTCAACAATTGGTCCATAATGGTCAGTCAGGTTATTGACACAACCCGAATATATAATGTTAGTAGAAAGCAAATCAATCCTTTCACGAATCTCATGCATTCACAAATGAAAAAGACAAAAATGATGTATTTCTTTACCCACTTCATAGTTACAGTCATCTTCTGAATGCAAAGCTAGTTCTTAAATCGAGCTGGTTTTCTGATTAAAAAGATTCATTTCTAATTACAATATTTTCAATCCGCCAATTGCTGCAGAGTTGACAATGTGAAGTCTGCATTCATAAATCAACATGTCATACTTGTAAAATGTACCATCTACTCTTCATCCATGTTCAAGTACAACGCCTCCTGGAACTATGTGGTTATCTTGTCAAAGCAGTCAAACTTTTCTGTAATATTGTTTCTTTTTTTTCAATATTTGTATTTAGGTTAAGAATCAGAAAGTCCGACTATTTGCGACTTGATCTCTTCCACGTCTTAATGCTTAACGGTCAAAATCCTGTTTTTCCGTATTGAATTGCGTTGACTTTTTCAACACAACCATAAAGCGTATAATCGTCACTCTTTCCTAGAATGCTGTAATGTTTTTACAGTGATATCGTCGTCTCATGCTGGTGCAAATGTACTTAAGTCAGTTTGCTTTTGATGACATTTGGCAAATTGAAAATAGTATTTTCCTCGGATTAACTTCGTTTTCGTTTTTGATAGTATCATGTTTATAAGGTATTCTCAAGCATTCATAAACTTGTTGGTGATGTTCTAATGCTGCTGTTAAACATTGGTGTAATGGCATTAGCGTACTCAGTATTATTGATGTCTACATTGTTTTACCATCTACGTCATTGATTTAAACCTTCTTGGATTTCTCCACTTGGAGAAAATATCTTATCTTTACCAGAAAGTCATTGATTGTCTTGATGTAGATATGTAGACCTTTGTATACATCCGCCCATATACTATGTCCCTAATACCCCAGCAGTTAAACAATAATAGAACAATTACATGGCATATTTCTTTACTTAAATAATAATATTATATTTCTATGTCATTATATTATGACATTTATCTGCAACGACAGTAAAGATATACTGCATTACTGTCACAACCATCAGATGTCTTCTTTAAACAGCTGCATAAAGCGCATACTTATGTTTCACAAACTATTTTTCCATTCGATTTAACAACATGTAACTACCGCTTAATGCAAATGCTCGGGAGTTTTGCTGATGAGTTGTAAAACATATTTCCTTCAATGTGTAGCACCTGTCTAGGGGGTGCCTACTAAGATGACATTCACAATGTACCAGTGACATATTCAAGCCATCATTCTCCATCACCTTCAGTTCTGTTTGGATAGAGGCTCTTAAGTCCATTTTCGTATTTGATATTCAAGTTGACATTTTTTGTTTGTAGAATCATCTTGCAACAGAGGCATGTATACAGGTTTTCAATGTGTTTTGAGATGTATATATTTTTCAGCAGTTATTTAGTAGGAGAAAGGCTTGCTTGTTTGTATAATGATTTGTACGTTTGTTTCTGGTTTAGAATTTGTAATTTATCATCTTCCTTTAATCAATCTAATACAATTTTCCAGTTTCTTAGATTTCACTGTGCTTTTTATTTTAATATGTTTCTTTATTCTGTTTGTATCATTCTTCGGAACTTTTTCTTTGTGAGTGATGTTGTTTGAATGACGTCATTTGAATCATTTGCTTGATGTTAGTAATGACAACTTTGTTTTGCAACATTTAGTCCATAATGGTCTCTTACTTTAGTGAAATAACGAGAAATTGAGTTTTATTGAAAGGTAAACCATTCCAGGAATCTCATTATTAATTCACATATGACAGATACTCACATGTATGTGTGTGTGTTTAAAAAAACTAATTCGTGGATACAGTCACTTCTGAAATTCAAATATTTGAAATAAGATCATTCTGGTTTTTGTAGGTAAAAACACATTTAATTACAATTTGTGCAATACAGCTGTTCACATATTTGATACATTCTTCGGTCCCCAGTTGATAATATGAACTAAGCATTCATCAGTCAACATGTTGTAACAGTTGTAAAAAGCACCGCCCTTCTGTCAATTCATGTCACTTATAACGGTTCTTGGTACTAGTTTGTTGTCATCTTAAAGCAGTCAAATTGTTCTGTTATTGTTTCCATATTATTTTTTGCAATCTTTTTTCATGTCCAGTATCAAAGACCGGATAGTTGCGACTTGTTTTACTTTTCCCTTTCATTGATTTACGGTCACAATCTGGTTCTTTCATATTTCATTGCGTTGAATGTGTCAATACAACCATACGGCTTATTAGTATTACATGTGTTCTTAAATGCTCTGATGTCTTAAAAAACTGTAATCTCCATATCGGACTGCAAAAACGTTACTTTTGTCAGTTTGTGTGACATTCGGCTTATTAAAACAGTATTACCCATTGACTTATTCCGTTTTCGTTTTTGATCGTTCCCGATGCATTCTGAAGCTTTCTTGAACTTGTAAGAGACGCGTTCCTGCTGTTTAACACTGATTTAATGGTAGCAATGTACCCAATTTACGCATAGCACATGCTAAAGAGTGTATGATGAACTATAGAAGAGCAAGTAATCAATGTGTGACAATTGGCTAGCTGGTGCTTGCTTCCGCTTTCTTGGATGACATTCAAAATGCGCCAGTGACATCTTTAAAACATCATTTTCCATCACCGTTCGTTTTATTTTGGGAAGGTTATTTGCTGGTTTTACATTTAGCTTTACTTTGTTTGGTGCGTAAGGAAAGTCTCCTAGCAACGGGGAAATTAATGTACACAGATGATTTTATCTGATTTAAGATTTAGATATTCATTCGCAGTTGATTTGCATTAATAGGATCTTTTGGCGAAGAAAAAAGGTTACCTGCTTGATCCTATTTCAAGTTCGGCGTTAATCAGGGTGCGTTGCTTGCTTACAAACATGGAAACTTTCTGTATTGTCGACAAGATTAACAATAATGTTTGCTCTTATGTAAGTTAGTTTTTCTTGAACAGAAGAAAGTTACACATGCATGATTACTATTTCGCGACTTGACTGCATTTCATGAGTTACATCGATAATGCACTTTGCACCACCTCGTCGTTAATATGGCACACATTAAAAGTAAGATGAGGACGGCTCCTGGACTCCCGAGTTAACATGGACAGATATGGAATTCTGCACGTTTAGAACGATTCGCATGTGGCGGTTGGTAAGAATGTATCTGAGCTTTTAGCAATGTATTAAGTGGTTCATCGGTACCATAACTGGCTAGTTTACGCAGCCGTTTCTCGTGTGCGATGATGTCGAAAGCCTTTGAGGATTCGAAAACGGCTATATCTATTTGGTTTTACTTGTCGTTGGTAGTCAGAAGATAATGAATTGTTGTTATTAATTAAGGTCCGCAGGGAAGCAGCTGTGAATCCATGGTTGAATGAAGTATCTGTTTATGTTTTAGATGGTTAAGTATGTGTTTGCATATTATATGTTTTTATAGTTTGCATGATATCGATGTTAGAGATACATGTCGATTGTCCGCTGCTTAATGCCGGTCAGCTTGAAGATTCCATTGGTCCGATAATTTCTGGAAGATATATAGAACGGGTCTATTCTGCCGCACAGTTTTTGTGGACATTGTTTAAGATACCGTCTGTGAATGCGCCCTTGTAATCGTTAAAACAAGAAAGTATATATTGCTATATGTTACAGCGACGCAATATATATAAACGATAAGCAGACACAATTGTGCAGTTCAGCAAATTTATATTTATCCTGTCACATGCCTTTAAATCAGCCCGACAACCAGGTTACTTAATATCCCAAACGATATTAGGCTAGATGACCACTTGACCTCGAATATCCGTCAGTTGCGCTCCGCGCATGCGCATGCCTTTACTATTTTCTATTAATAAAATATACTTTTTTTCTATTAAAAAAATACCAAATACATGTAAAGTACTGTTTGTTTAAATATTATTATTTAAACAGCATTTCGTCTTTGTGAATTGAATTAATAACGATTAACTCGATTTTTGTGTTGTTTAACAAGATGGAAGCTAGCCTAAGCGCTTTGCATGACGTGGCGTCACAATGTTTTTGTTCGCGCGTTGGTTTTCCCATATTTAATATTTAAACACAAAATACTCGAAAACTAGATATTTTAAAAACATTTCAACGAATGTTGTAAATGTGACAGGATAAATAGAATAATATGTTGGTGACGTGGATGGAGAATGATTATCTGGCTCGTCAGATAACCATTCTCCATCCACGTCACCAACCTATTATTCTCTATATACTTTTCATAATTTTGGTACAATATTTACATTATGAACATTCGTATTCCAGTATTCATGTCATTATGGTGACCTTGCTTTTGAAACAGACTCGAACTCTGCCAATATATTGTCAAGATATACATTCTGAACCGATTCCATGATTGTGTCATAAATGTGGCATCTTATGTGTCAAGAAGCTTGTTCCAAGAATTCACCTTGTGACCTATGTTTGGACGCAGGCGACCCAGATTTAAACTCGGCCTTGATATTGTCCAGATGAACACTGTGAGCAATTTACATCTCGAGTAGGCAAAGTATTTTTCCTCAAAGAGTGGAAACGCGCTCAGGTGAGCTCACAACGTATTTCATAAGGTAAGTAAGACAGCACTCTACACGTTTTGAAAGTTCATTGATTTTAAAACATTTTTCTGAGGTCAATATGGCATGAACCTTAAAATTAAATTGTTTAAATACCAATGTTTTATGTAGCAAATTTATCAATAATGACTCCAAATCTAAATCAAATTGGACGAATTTATTGTTCAGAACATATAAAAACAACAACACTGTTTGAAACGTTTACATAAAACATTTATTTAAACATTGAATAACCTATAAATGTGCAGTAGCATTGACTTTTGGTCATGGATAAAAAATGTATATGACAATAAGGCAAGGTCGAGATATCATGGCACATCAACAAATTCTAGTCCATGCAGCTACGGTTTAAATATTCCACACAATGGCAAGTGTGTAAATCGCGGAATGGCGTTAAGATTGGCAAATATTACAATTGACATTATTATTATGATTTATAGACACATTCGAATTCTCTTGGTACATAATTATTGGCAATTGAAAAATGGTATTTTTTTGGAAATACTCGTACATAAAACATAGTGATTACAAATTTGTTTCCGTTGATACAAAAATAAAAAATCATGATAAAATAGATAAGCAAAATAGTTAGGTTATAGTAATGCTCTATGACACATATGTGTATTGACTCTATTACAAAAAGGGTAGCTCTTTTCGAACCTATTATATAATCAATTACTTCTGCTCAAACTAATTATGTTTTGTTACAAACAACACAAAGAGCTGCATCATTGTAAGTTTATATAGAACTTGTATAGTAACATCACAGCAAACGAAATGTATTTACATATCACCCAAACAGTCTATCTAAGTAACGCATTATTAGTATTCCGTTAGCAACACCACATACTTCTATGGAACTAGATGGATTTGCAAAACTACCAAAATGGTTTAAAATAATTATTGCTCTGAGAAATTTAATTGCATCTACCAAAGTGAGTAAAAATAATTGTACTACCACTGCATGTCAAATCTAAAATACTATTCTTTTCTATAAATTAGCAAATAATATCATAATATAAAGCTGATTACCACAAACAAAATACTTAAGTTCACTTTAGCAGAATAAACAGGCATAAACAGTTCATGGATATTAATGTGCAATCGAAAATCGAAATTGAACAGAATTGGAATATAACGTAAATGAACGGAATATATGATAACACTGCGCATGCAGGTAACATGACTTATCTCATCTATACTGATATAAGTCATATGTTCCTCAGACAGGTATACATTTCTAAAATCATTAATGTTCTCCATATTTTGTAATTTAGCAGCTTACTTTTTATTACAAACAGTTAATTTGCTAAGAATGCATTAAACTGTAATGGCTAGAAAACTGGACTCAATGTAATACACAAAATTAAGTTGGTACACATGGCTTTTTTGCAAAGTTTATATCAAGTTTTAGTATTTTTCAATGGAGTAATGACATTATATGAAACGTTGGTTTCTATATGTTTGTTTGACATGTTGAGAACTTTGAGAAAACCAAATACAGGAATTATTATTATCTATTGGATAGCTCCCTTGATTTTATTTGGTATTCTAATAATCATTGAAAATAAACAGCAGCACAAACTTTTAAACCTGATTTCCCACCTTGTCATTAAATTGGATACAGCCACATAAATTAATGTAACGATACAGTTTCCCTGCAAAACAAAAACAACAGTCTTTGGCATTAAGATGGAAACTGTTATATAATGTATGACACAATGTTATAAAAAGACCTATAAATCACCTTGCAGAATATTGAGCAACAAAAACAACACCCCTTGACATGAAAGTGGAAACTGACACATAAGGCAATGACACACTGGTACAAAAAGGACTAGCAGAACATGGCACACCAGAAACAAAAAAAACTTAACATGAAAGTGGCAACTGCTACATAATGTAATGAGACACTGTTACACAAAGGATTAGCACACTGCAGAACATGACACAACATAAACAACTACCCTTGATATTAATGAGGAAAGTGCTACATATTAAAATGACACACTGTTTAACAAAGGACTATAATTATCACTCTCAAGATCATGACACAACAAAAACAAAACCTAACTAAAGAAACAAAATACATGGCAAACAAATAATGGCACAAAAAATGCAGATGTTGAACTAATCCAATCTCAACATATCTTAAAAAAAGCAATATTAATAAGCGTAAAACTGAGACTTAAAGGTTATGGTCTATATATAGAACATATGTATTAAACTGAAACTTAAGAGTTTATGGCCTATAAGAAGAAAATGTGTGTTTAACTGCAACTAAAGAGGTTATGGCTTATATATAGAACAAGTTTGTTAAACTGAAACTTAAGATGTTATGGTCTATAAAAAGAACATGCGTATTAAACTTAGACTTAAGAGGTATTGGCATATAATTAGAACACATACAGCTAAAGTTTGTTATCTTCAACATGAAAAAATGCAAATATTGCAATACATCTAAGTGAAATAATGTTTTTTTCTTTTTTCTTTCTAAGTTAAAATTAAAAAGAATGTTTTTTTAAAGTGTAGTCTTTTGCTAAATTAATATATATATATAGAGACTTGACAAAGTCTGTATTGCAAATAATTGAACAACTATTTAACAGTTTTTAACAGAGATTTAACGCTGATTTCAGTTTATGAATGTATATTGGATTGTCCTAAGTGCTTGAGTCTATTTCGTATCTATTATCATTAATTCTTCTAAAATAATTTATATTAGTTTACTTCAGATATCTTTATATCATTTCTGCCATCCAAGCAACATTAAGACGACAAAGATAAGATGTATATCAATCAAAACATTATTTCTCAAATAAATAACTACATAAATGCACATAAAAATCACACACTAGATAATTCAATTTTGTATTTAATGAAGCAATATAACAGCACTATTTTTTCAATTAAATTCCCTGAAAGAAAAGTAAACAATAGTTTATGTGAAATGAATATAATTTTTAACATGAAAATAAACTAATTATCAAAACTGGGAATTGAATGTGTTGTGAAATAAATAAATGATATGAAAAAGACATGAGCATTAAAAGAAATGTAATAAAAAGTTCTTATAAACAATATCATTAGCATATGAGATCATATACATATAACATTAAAATAAGAGGTACAAGCAAAATAACGATTTTACAAAATATCGCAAAGGAAACGGGTTGCCCACATATGGGCTGTCAGTTGTAGTGGCAGCCATTGTGTGAATACTTTTTTGTCACTGTGACCTTGACCTTTGACCTAGTGATCTGAAAATCAATAGGAGTCATCTGCTAGTCATGATCAATGTACCAATGAAGTTTCATGATCCTATGCCTAATTATTCTTGAGTTATCATCAGGAAACCATTTTACTGTTTCGAGTCACTATGAACTTGACCTTTGACCTGAAAATTAACAGGGGTCATCTGCATTCTAGAGTTATCATCCGGAAACCATTTTACTGTTTCGAGTCACTGTGAAATTGACCTTTGACCTAGTGATCTGACAATCAATAGGGGTCATCTGCCGGTCATGATCAATGTACATATGAAGTTTCATGATCCTAGGCGTAAGCATTCTTGAGTCATCATCCGGAAACCATTTTACAATTTCGCGTCACTTTGACCTTGACCTTTGACCTAGTGACCTGAAAATCGATAGGGGTCATCTGCCGGTCATGATCAATGTACCTAAAGAAGTTTCATGATTCTAGGCATAAGCATGCTCGAGTTATCATCCGGAAACCATTTTACTATTTCGAGTCACTGTGACCTTGACCTTTGACCTAGTGATCTGAAAATTAATAGGGGTCATCTGCCAGTCATGATCAATGTACCTATGAAGTTTCATGATCCTAGGCCTAACGTTCTTGAGTTATCATCCGGAAACCATCTGGTGGACGGACCGACCGACGGACGGACCGACCAACATGTGCAACACAATATACCCCCTCTTCTTCGAGGGGGGGGGGGGGGATTTATAAAAATTAATAGTTTGAACAATCAATGAAGTCACAAGCCATACACATAAAGGCTTTATTTAACTGAATTCCGTTTTTGAACTAAAAATTCAAGAACATGACTTATTTCCTGAAATAATTACATATATAACAGTTAAAACATAAAACAAATGATTGTTTTTCTATTTTTATTAGAGGCGGCTTTGTCCTTCAATATACCAATGACAATATTAAAATACTCTACTGGTCTTAAAACAAAATAAGTTGTAACAAGGTATAAGGACTACACATTGATTTATAGCACTATATGAGCATTGTCATTGTCTAATGCCACATTTGACGAGGTTAGCTTAAGACCAGCTTGCACATACAAGCAGTCTGGTCAGGACCTACCCAGTCTACTAGAAAGTCAAGTAAGTTTTCGTGGCCTTACTAGCTAACAAGGTCGATCCTGACAACACTAATCGAATTAAGAGCCTCTTCTTGAGGTGAGTTACCCCATATGACATAAGGCCAATGTTCACATCACGCAACTCATACAATATAACTAAAATATGTAAAACAACAAAACACTTAAATATAAATATAGAACATATAAACATAGTGAGGAGTATATATTTTATTCGACAAGTAACAATAATATTATGCCCGTGCCTTGAAACAACTGTAAAAAAATCATTTAATACCCCCAGGAAACTTTTATGATGAGGTTTATTTTATTACAAAAACTAGCAAAAACTGTAATTTCAAACAAAGAAAGAAAAATTGCATCCTGGAATGCACACTCGTTGCAATCGAACAAAACATTTAAACACATCCAAATCCCACATTTGTTTTGGGCAGGTAACTACTGACTGGATTTCTTCCACTTTATCTTTAAGTTCTTTCCCTTTGGTTTGTTTATCAGAAATTGCAAGCTCCGCATTGGATAACTGAGTAACAAACTCTGAAGAGAAAACCTTTTCTTCACTTAATCTACGGAATTTCATTTTTATTCCGCAGCTATTTTCACTTTTTGTCCTTTTTCTTCTAACTAAGGTTTTTGATAATAACTGCTTTTGATTGTCACCTCCATTGACAGACAAACTTGTCTTGACAACGTGACCTGTTCGATCAGATTGTGTGATTCCCTCTTCACTTCCAGCCGATTCAACCTGCACAGGGTTGGGTTGAACAGCTACAGTACTGTTGGTTGTGACACCATTATTGTTCACATCTAGCTGCAAGGAAGTGGAACGTTTGAACTTGAGGATAATATGTTTTCGTCTCTCTCTTCTTTCCACTACAATGCAAGAGTCGATGCCATTATCATCATTTTCAACACCAGATACAGCACTTTTACCATCAGCTACAGTAACTAAAGCTTCAAAATCATGTTTAGGATTATCACTGATGCTAGTTTGTTCCTCTGTACAGTCTTCAAAATTTGTATTAGCGCTCTCTGAAACACTCTGATCGCATCTGCTCTTGCTGTAATTTCTGAGTTCCACCAGCTTTTCCTTTATAGAACTGCTTATTTCGTTTTTCTGACTCATTTTTGAATCAAAAACTTTGACCTCATTTGATTGTGAAGACTGACATCTAGCATATGTGTTGAAAGGCAATACTTCAGCATCTACCCTGTCAAGTGGTATTGCATTAAAATCACATGTTTTGGGATTCTTTTTTATTAACATTTTCGGCACCTGAGGTCTCAAAACCAACTTCAGTGTTGGGCAATCAGTGTTTGTGGAACACATAATGCTGGAGGAATAGGTTACGTTCGGCACAGCTTGTCTGTCTGGAGAAGTCTTTTGTATACTTGAACATATACTGTTTTCTTTTAAAGGAGACTCTTGTGAAACGATAGATGAAGTCTCTTTGATACAGTGGTTTGGAATATGTTGTGAATACAGTGATTTTGGCTGAACATCTGAGCAGTTTCTCTTCTCTTGCAAAGTTTCAGATAATACATGGTTGCCCTGAGGAAGGCTTTCCCTGACATGATTCTGTTTAAGTAAATGGTCCATAAATTCCTCTGCTGCGAAGCAGAATCTTTTGCGAAGATATCTTGCCATCAAATGATTGGGATCAGGAGAAAACAAGGCTGAAAAGCAGGAAAAAGTATTCATGACCATTGTTCAAAATGCGGAACGCTCTTTAAAGCAATTTGTGAACAGATCAATTTAAAGTAATGGTTTATTGTAAATATGCACAAAGTATTAAAAGGTTTATTATATAAAATATTCCTGTTCACATGCATTCTTTTAATAGAATTATACAAGCTGTGATTAAGTGTAAATTTATAGCATATGTTCAAGGGTAAATAACACATAGGTGCATAGGACATAAGTATTAAGCCCATCTACAACAAGGGCTGTTTGCAAAACATGCATGCCCCCCATATGGGCTATAAGTTGTAGTAGCAGCCATTATCTGAATACGTTGTTTGTCACTGTGAACGGTAGTTGTTTCCCTTGTTTGAACCATGCTAAATCCTTAAAATGCCTATTTCCAGTCACTGTGACCTTCACCTGTGAACTTGACCTTTGACCAAGTGACCTCAAAATCAATAGGGGTCATCTGCGAGTCATGGTCAATGTTCCAATGAAGTTTCATGATCCTAGGCCTAAGCGTTCTTGAGTTATCATCTGACAACCACCTGGTGGACGGACCGACAGACCGACCGACACACCAACCGACATGAGCAAAGCAATATACCCCTTGTTATTTCTTGAAAGTTGACCCAGCATTTGTAAAACTATTGCAAGACATATACATTTCCAGAAAGGAAATTCGTTTCTGCGTTGAATAAGACCGAGATCGTGAAAATCGCTGCACAATTGATGAAGATATGGCTGTTCAAAGCGATGCACCACGTTTTGGGGTGATTTTGAGTTGCATACCTTGTTATATATATATATATATTTGATAGTGAATATTTTTTTTCATAAAATTTAATTTTTTGTTTAAATATGATTATTTATCATTCAAAATGATGTTTTCACTAATTAATATCATAGCCACACGCTAACCACCTGTGTTACAGGCAATCACATTTTCAATTTTTTATCTAAATACTAAAGAATGTTGAAGAATATGCTCCAAAGACCTGTACAATATAAAGAAGTGAAACTCCAGCTGCTGGAGCAGTATTGAATTTTCATTAAAAACAATTAGTTGGTCCTTTATTTAAGGCAAGTGACCGATTGCCCAAACAGTACAAAACAGCACAATACAGCACAATACAAACCAACATAAACACAAAATATGAATAAAGCTGGGGTCACCGCCTTGGAACGGTCAATGCAAAGCATTGGGGGTTTAAACCTGGTTATAGAGCGCTCAACCTCACACTTGGCCCAGCAATATTCATAATACATTTAAGTGTAAATAAAATTTAACGTCATAGCATTGTAACTCAAATTAAACAATAATAAAAGGGAATTAAAACGCATTCAATTTAATTACTATTTAATTACTCAATTGCATTGAAGATACAAGAGTAACAGAATTACAACTTTTTGACGAACGATCAAAAAAAACTATTAACAATTGTCAACTACATTCCTTCTTTATAGAAAAGATTTGAGAATATAGAATCATATAGTTAATATCTCAGATAATCATCGCGCAAATACAGGAAGAAGCAGCAATAATGGGTGTAAAAATTCCATATTACATAGCTTGGTTGTTTATGTGACTGCTAAACAAATTAAAAATAATTAAATCAAACAAGAAACGCCTATCAGAGAGAAAATATAAAGTATTATGCTGACTGACTGACTAACAAAAAAAAATTCAAAAGAGTCCAATCTCCAATCTTCATAGGAGTATAAATATTCATAAATATTAACTAGTATAAAATTACAATTTAGAATTTTCTGTCAAACAAAATCAAATTACATGTCATGGTATGGTATATTAAATACTGTAATTGTTTGTCTTACAATTCTTACCTGGAAACACCTGTTCTGCCCCAGGAACAAATCCCTCTACCTTGCTCTTAATATTGCCTTCCAATGTCAAATTACATGAGAATTTCACAAACTTCCTTATATTTTCTTCCATTTCTTTCTTTTGTGTCAACCCATGTTGACTTGACACAACCTGCCTTGGGTACTCTTCAGCCTTAACTTGGGGCTCCATGTCTTCCTTTTTTGTAACATGTATTTGCCCAGGCATGTTTGTCCTACCATTTTCAGCCTCAGAAACATCTATAGACCGTTCAGATATTACGCTGTTCTCACATTTGGAATTTTCTTTTGTCAGTTCTGTGTTTAAAAGTTTGCAACCATTTAGATGTTGCTTAGTTGTCATTTTGCTTTTCTTTTGAATATTTTCTTTCAAACCACCATTCCTCATCACTCTTTTCTTTATATTTGATGAAGATTGAATAATGCCATTTTTCATTTTAATTTCATGTCTACAATCAGAATTCATCTGAGGTTTATCAACAATTGGTCCAACATGGTCATTTACCTCCTTGACATGACCAGAATAAAGATTATTATAAGGCACAGCATTCAAGGAATCACCCTTTTCATGTGGCATATCTATCTTTGTTTCTTTACACAATTCATCATTCCAACCATCTCCTGAGTTGTTCATGTTTAAACTTAAATCGTCTTTGTTGTCTGTAGAAACAGAGCCCCCTTCTAATTGATCTTTGTCAACATCAATGTGTACACTCTTTCCATTCTGATATGTTCTGTCAGCTTCCATTGCTGCAGAGTTGACAATTTCAACTAAGTGTTCATCAGTCAGCATGTCATATTTGTAAAAGCATCCTTGATCATCATCCATGTTCAAGTATATCGGTTCCTGAAACTCTGCTGCTCTCCAGTCATAGCTGTCAAACGCCTCTGCGATTTTTTCTAAATGATTTGCTGCCATCTTTGTTTCAAGTTCAGGATCAAAGACTGGATCTTTGCGATCTGATCTCTCTTTTTCTTTCAATGATTTGCCTTCAAAATCAATTTCTTCCATCTTGCATTGCTTGGAATTTGTCAACACAACCTTATTGGTCTTCATTCTGTTTTTAAATACTGTGATGTCTTTAACAATGTAATCTCCAACAGCAAGAACAATTTCTGCAATTGAATCCCTCTGTTTCTTGTGACTTTTTGCTTTATTGATTACATAATTAAGATTTGATTTGCTCTGTTTAATTCTTTGCTTGTATCCTGTTTCTATGGTATTCTGTAGCATTTTAAGACGTGTTCTAAACGCTTTCCTTCCCATGTCAAACTCTGATTCATACTCATTCTCTGCTTTAGCATTGTAGTCCACATTTTCTTTTTCATTAACAGTGCTATCACCTACATCTTTGATTTCACTTGTCTTTTTGGCATTACTCTGAAGACAGTCATTACTTCCTCCACTCAAAGAAAAGGACCCTGATGCACCAGAATTTTTAATAGTTAAACCACAACTTGAGCACATAGAATTTTCCTGTAATTTATTTTCACACAGATTACCATATGCAAGTGTCTGTATCACATTATCATAAAGTTCATCTGCGATGGCAGAACAAATATACTGCAAATCTGATGTACTTATTAAATATCCACTTTCAACTGTGTCATCAAAAGAACATTTCTGTTTCAAAAAATCTATTTCATTTTTACCCATTCGTTGGAATATCAAACTAAAGCAGCTACTTATGGCAACTTGAGTAAATAGCTCCTGAACATCAGCTTCAAGAATTCTGTTCAACAGAGCCATTGGAACATACCAGCTCCCTCCTTTCTCATATCCATAAATCTGCAGGCTACCGATGTTCAAGAGTTTGGCTGATGGAATATAGAAGAGCTCTCCATCGATTTGGAACACTTGGTTGGCTGGTATTGCTTTCCGGTTGCTCGGAGGACATTCACAATGTACCAGTGACATCTTCAAGCCATCATCCTCTATCACTGTCAGTTCTCTTGATTTTGGGGAAATGCACACAGGTTCAATGACATTCAGATATACCAGTTCCTCTGTTGTTGCATTGAAAGAATCATCATGCGACGGGCAAATGCATAAGGGTTCTACATCATCCGTTTTGAGCTCTACATTTTCATAAGCATGTGCGTAAGTTAATTCTTCTGAAAAAGAAGAAAAGCTTGCATTTTTGTTTTTAGGTTTGACTTGTTTGGTCAAGTCAGATGGATTATGCACAGGGGAATGACACATATGTACAATATCTGTTTTAATGTCTGAATATATTTCAGCACTTTTATTAATTGATCTTTCTTGTGTTAAAGAAAGGCACAAAGGTTTGAGCTCTATTCCAATGTCTGGACATATTTCAGCTACTGAATTATTTACTTTGTCTTGCAAAAGAGAAAGACAAACAGGAACATTTTCTGTATTTACACTTTGACAAACATGTAATTCAGTTTCTGTGTTAGGCAGTTTTTCTTGCATGGAAGAGCAAACATGTGTGATTTCCATATTGAGATCTGATTGCGATGCATCAGGTAAATCAATGAATCCTTCATGCACCCCCTCAACAAAAGCTTGTATTGGAGGTAGTGGTATGCTGTTCTTGTTTTGCGTAGCAAACACTTTATCAACATCCGAGCTATCATTTTCATTCAGTTGGTCTGCATGTTCGAACAGCTTTTCCCTCTGTGAATGCAGCAAATTGAATGGCAAAGTGCAGGAGCTATATTCACCAGATGTTGGTTCTCCCATAATGTCACTGATATCCATGACAACCTCGATTCTACGTCCACCCTGGTAATGTGTCAGATCTGGATGTTTCAGAAATAGACACATCATGATCTTCTGGGTCTGCACTGTAATCAGAGAGTGAAAGACACTGCTTAAGTTGGTTGTCTTGGATAAGGCCCTTTTTGAAAAAGGAGCTACATTCACCAGATGTTGGTTCTCCCATAATGTCACGGATATCCATGACAACCTTGATTCTACGTCCACCCGGTAATGTGTCAGATCTGGATGTTTCAGAAATAGACACATCATGATCTTCTGGGTCTGCACTGTAATCAGAGAGTGAAAGACACTGCTTAAATTGTTTGTCTTGGATAAAGCCCTTTTTGAAAAAAAAATCTACTTTTTTGACAGAATTCTAAAAATTGTATACCTAGATAAACAGTCGTAACCCAATACAAAAAATGGTCAAGGGAGATACAGAATTATTATGTGTATCGCAATAATTCATAGAATCTAATCTTTCACATATTGAAGTATTTTGTGTGCAACATAACATAATCTTGCTACATAAGTGTCATGATACATCTCTTGCATGGTTTGTTAAAATACTAAATGTGATCATTTTAAAACAAGAAATACGTGTATGTGCAAAAATACAGACAATTAATTTTCTATAGTTATAAATGTGATTAATGTTGGATGACAGCTTATTATAAAACCACAAAATCAGGGGTCTCGCTAGTGGGCGAAGTGGGCGATTTGCTCGCCAAGGGAATATTTATGTCGCTAATTAATTTCATGAAGGCGACATAACTTCTCCACCTTTTAATTATTTGTTTGTGCCACACATTGACCATTAAAATCAACTTGATGTGGAGAATTGGAAACAGGAGAATTCTCAGCCAGAAGTTGCCCTATTTACAGGTCATGCAAAGTTGAACATTCAAATGCACAGGCGGGAGCTATTAGAGTTCTTAAAATTGTTCATAGGTGAAGCCTTGATTAATTGCCTTGTGCTGGCTACCAGTAACTATACTTCAGCAAAGCTAAATGGCCCATTATAACAATACAAAGGAATGATCAAATGGAAAGAGTTAACTAGCACTGGCAATAAATATAGGGCTCACTCACAGGTAAGATTTGGAATCTGTGCTGTAAAATGAGATTTTAAATGAATTTTTATTCAAAAAAAATTGTAGCACAATATAACATACATGTAAAATGAAGACCTATGACGCAACTGTACAGAAGTGACATCTCCTGAAACTTTCAGCTAAGCTTGACTCCAGGATGCAAAAGTACTACCATTTCTCCCTGAAAAGTTGCCACTTCTCCCTATTTTGGTCTTTGAGAGAAGTGACTTCTCCCTAAATTTTGAACCTAGCTAGACCCCTGAAAATAGGCATAAATTAATTAGCTTTTTATTTTTCACTCCGTTGACAATTAGCTAATTACATTTTACAGATAATTATATCTACTTAACATTCTAATGTCAATCCCAGCTAGGACATCAGCCTTGTTCTAGATTTATTTCATAAGGAGAGACAGCTCCCACAGAACATTATATCAGTTATGTGAAAAGGGTCTCTTACGTTACATGCGAAGCTATTACTAATTGATTAATTTAGTCATTAAAATGCATGTCTTTGTAATTAACATGCATGTATTTAACTTTTTATTTGACAACTGATATCTAAACCAAAATATGTTGCAACAATTTCAGATCTATATTTAATGTTGTTTGTTGTTGTTGATTTTTCACTCGTGTATTTATGTACCTTCACCTCATGAAATTAACTAATAGTATTAAATGTGTTGTTACAAAAATTGTGTCCCATATGTTTAATCCATTTGGCAAACAGCAGTGGGTAAAGATACATGTACAGATAGAGTGTCTGTGGTTATCGGCTAAATATATGTTGCAAAAACTATAGTAAAAAACTTCATAAAACTGCTTTTGTATGCTTAAAATGACCTTGAAATACCTTGTTGTTCAAACTGTTGTGTTTCCTAAAAATAAGTTCAAGTAAACATCTATCTTAATTTTGATGACAAAAATCTCTGCCAGCTCAAAAACTAGACCTTGTGGTAACAAAACCTAGACAAGCCAACACCAATGTGGTGTCTATGCTTATATATATTATGTAATATTCTTGACATTTTCTTCTGTGCTTATAACACTAGTGATAGCGTTTTATTTTAATTGTTAATTATTAGTTTTTACATAAAATTAGCTATCGATTAAAGGTGTTTCAGTAAGTTTAACACCATCTCAGACCCTTACCAGGTACAGATATCCTCAATATAACTAAGGATAACAGAAGTACAAGTTAAAAAAGAACACTTCTACAATGGTATTTACTAATAATATTTACAAAAATATCAGACACAAAACTATCAGACTGTAACTTGAATTTCAGTAAGTAACACTTTCCAGTTTCCAATGCCAAGTGGGTACTGAAATACCCCATCTTATTACTGGTGTACCAGGATGTTCACTAGGCAAAAATTCCATGGGTCATTGAAGCTTTGCTAGTAAGACTCTGCCATTTTGATGTGTATTGTTTACAGAGCTTTAACAAGTTTCCACCTCTTACTTTCGCCAAATTCAACAAGAGCTGTGTTTGTGAAACACAATGCCCCCTACTGCGCTATGAAGCCATATATTTGACCTTTGACCTTGAAGGATGACCTTGACCTTGACACCACTCAAAATGTGCAGCTCCATGAGATACACATGCATGCCAAATATCAAGTTGCTATCTTCAATATTGCAAAAGTTATGACCAAGGTTAAATTTTGGGACAGACACACACAATGACAGACAGGCCAAAAACAATTATACCCCCGATCATTCCATCCAGGGGCATAAAAAGTTGTCGCCACACTGGGGCTACATGTGGCAATGAAGATCATGTTATTATAATACAAACAAAAACTGAGCATTTTACAGTATGTTTAATAAATTGATATAATAGCAGTATTATTAATAATAACAACACATTTAACAAGTTCATTTAATAATAGCACAATAAATAAGTTGCAAGTCTGGTTGATTGACATATTCTTAGCAACCTGCATATGTTGCCACAGTTTGGGTGCTTCAGCAGCTTTCTAGTAATCTGAAAGTACAAAAATGGTATAATATTAAAGGGGCCTTTTTCTGTTTTGGTAAGTTGACAAAATTGAAAAAAGTTGTTTCATATTCGCAAATTTCTGTTTTAGTTATGATATTTGTGAGGAAACCTTAATACTGCACATTTACCATTCTCTAAAATAGCCTTTATATGCATCTTTTGACAATTTAAAAACCTGAAAATTATAAAGTGTTGCAACGAGAAACGAATGAATAATTTGGAGAGTTCTGTTGTTGTCGTTATATTTTGTGAAACTTTGAGAATCGCTTATATGAAGTATAAAAAACATCTTTCATTGATGAGGAAGGATGGCTGAGTGGTCTAATGCGTAGACTTTTTACCCCAGGACTCCAGGGGTCAGTGGTTCGAGTCCTGCTGAGGGTTACCTTTTTTTCTTTCTTTTAATTTTATTCTTGATTTTTTACTGGAGCTTATTAGATCCAATGTTTACATTTATCAATATAACGCATTAAATAAAAAAACTTCAAAACATGCCAAAATCTGTGAAAAAGCCCCTTTAATATAATACCAATAGTAATCACTTGATTTGTTTCTAATAATAATCAATTGATTTGTAGCATATAAATAGTGTAAATGTGTCCTCGCATATGACCTACTAGATAGAGCCCATAAAACAACACAGTCAAATAAAATAAGCATTTGTATACATCAAATGTCAAATTAATTTTCATGTTCTTAACCATGTTCTCCTTTTTTAACTCTTTCAGTGCTGGAACCGAATTTTGAAGGCCTTTTCAAACAGTTTGGATCCAGATGAGACGCCACAGAACGTTGTGTCTCATCAGGATCCAAACTGTTTGCTATTCTGAAAAAATGCTAATTTTAGAAATTCAGCAGGCGACATTTAGCAGACAACAAATTTCCCAGCATGCAAAGGGTTAAAACAGTACATCCTATAGTGAATGAATTGACTAGTCTTGAGGATATATAGAGTTCACACAGCATAGATTTTGTGTTGGAAATTATATTGAAGGAAAAGAAATTCTGCATAACAACTGTCTTCTTTTGTTAGCTGGTGAATGTATAGTGGTTTGCATTTTTGAAGGAGTCTAAACATTATCAGAATCTAAAGTTCACTTTCTTCAAGGCGTTATACACTCTGAACTTGCCATTTTGACGAATGAAACAGAGATCATGGCACGTTTATAGAGAAGCAAAAAAGCCAATATATGTAAAATGTTTAATTATTTCCTATAATTATACCAATTTTGCTAAAAAAAATATATACTTACTTTTTTTTGTTATGGTTGTCAACATAACAGTCTTGAATCTGCTTCATACACTGTGACAAACACTTCACATTTAAGCGCAAAGTCGGAATATTTCAATGTTGCCTTATCACTGAATCAATAAAACTGACTGCAATCAATTACATAACGACTGCCATAAAGTGGCTGGTAAACAGTGCGTCTTATGTCATTTTAAGGAAATACTAAGCAGAAAAGTGGGGATTTTCGAAAAATCCCCATTTGGGGAAATTTGTTGCCAAATTTTTTATTTAGTCGCCATGGCGATCAACAGCAGGAACCCTGGTTTAAATATATTTTACTGAAAGTTTTGTTATGATATTTATTATGGTTAAAGTGAGATTATACGATTTTTGTATATGTCTTAAATTGTAATTAATTGATAAAATATGTTACAATAACACAAAATAGGCAAGAAAAACTATACATTGAAGACGAATTTCATAAAATGCAGCAAAGACAAATAAGCGCCTCGAGCCGATTGTGATTGTGACGAAGATATTTCATACATATTTTCCTACAATAACCGAAGCATTCGTCTTTTTAGTTTGTGTGTTGTATGAATAGAAATTGTTGCAGGAATTTGAAATGAATCGTTAAACTAAATTTAGATTCACATCATACATGCATGATTTACATGCTGGCGAATTCGACTGTACAGACATTTTCGATTTTAGAATTAAATATCTGGCTTATTTCACATTTTTCGACACATATTCTTTTTAAAAAAAAATTAATTTATATTGACATCAAATATGTTTAATAAGTTTTTTACACATTTTAATGAAGTATGAATAATATTCGTGGAACTTGAATGTATTGCTTTCATATTATTACTAAATTTAAAAGTGCACATTTAAATGTAAAAATCACAAATAAATCAGGCCTCGACACTAACGGTGTCCCGGGAACCCGAGGACGCCAGATTTTGGCGAGGGTCACCAGTTCTTTCAAGCTGGTTGATCCTCCGGGACCCCTAAATTTATAGAACCACTTTGTATTGATTGACCATTTAAATACAGACTGGTTTTCTATATTTTTCTCTTTGTTTCAATGAAAGTGTTCGCACTTTGAACAAAAAACGAAAACCGGTCTGCACCAGAGCATGAGACATCGCTTGACCTTATTGTTATTGAAGCACACATGGCAGCTGGCCAATCAGCATTGAGTTTGCTCACACATAATATTGGGTCATTCATGCGCAGACACTCTATACTTGGAATACACAGTTGATATTGTCGTCCGCCAACAATATAGCGGCCGACGGCAAACGTTGTATTTAAAGAGAACCAAATGAAACTTAAACGTAACAGTAAATAAATTATTTCAAACTGATCACTGTACACCTTTCTGGGACTATTGATCTGAATTAAAGGATGATAATTAAATAATTAGTTCTATGTCGATGATGTTACACCTTTCTGCCGATTATCGTTTGAAATTAAAAGGTGATATTTAAGTTGTTTTTTTACCCACAAAATATGCTATTGTAAAGCAATTTGTCAACCAAATTGTATATTTGCTAGGTTACTGGTTTTCATTTTCTGCAGTCAAACGATATACAGAGCTCCAGATAAGGTTTTGTGAAATTCTTAAATTACTACTAGCTTTTCAAAAAGAATTCTTAATTCTGAAATTTTATTCTTAAAGTTACTACTAAGTTTTGGAAAATAATTCTTATTTTTTCTAAATGACCTAAACATAAATAATAATGGTTATTTTCATGCAAAAAAAAATCAAAATAAACATACTAGCTACTTTATTTATACGAGTTCAACAGTGTCTTTTCAGTATTATACAATTTTATTTTTCAAATACCTTCATATGCCCAAACTGTGCTTAGATTGCATGCCTTAGATGAATTTTTACATATTTCACAATTAAAACTGGTCTCCCCTTCAATCTTTTCAACGATTAGCCACGGAACTTGTCCCTTCCACTTGTTCAATGTTTTTGTGTGTTTAAGTTTGGACCCGTCGTGTCGCGTTTTTGTTTAGCTTTTTCGACTGTGTCGGCAACTGAACATACAACATCGTATAAGATCTTTTCTATAATGTCTCTCTAAACATTTAACTTCGGCTCACTTTGCATACAATATGTTAAAAGCGTGTTTTTGGACGTTTTGCAGTTTTTTAGGACGCTCTCTTGGCGCCGCCATTGTTTTATGACAGATAGACTGTATACGCCCCCCTTATATTGGAAAAAAATGCACTTTGTTAAACAAACCCAATAACCATTCTATATAAGCACCGCAACGATCTTTAATACGCGAAAAGAACTCAATAAAAATCGATACGAACCGATGTAAAAATAATATTCGTAACTTGATTTTGTAATTCTTAATGGTACGACAAGATTTTAAAATAAATTCGTAACGGACTTGAAAATAATTCGTAATTACGAAAATACGACCCTTATCTGGAGCTCTGGATATACATTATTTTTCGTCGATTATAATTTATTTTCGAAGTTCTTTGTAGAAGAAATAGAAGGACTGTGTGGTTTATAATATTTCGAATGGTATTCACTGCTGAAGATGATAATGCTGAAGATGATTATGACCAAAATGACCATGATGTTGATGAAAGACATGATATCCAAAGTTTACAAAACAAGGCTTATAAGCTATTAACCCTTAAAGCGCTGGAGCTGAATTTTAAAGGCCTTTGCAAACAGTTTGGATCCAGATGAGACGCCACAGAACGTGGCGTCTCATCTGGATCCAAACTGTTTGCTATTCTGATAGTATTCTTTGAAAAAAATTCGAAGAAAATGCTAATTTTAGAAATTCTGCAGACAACATTTTAGCAGACGACAAATTACCCAGCATGCAAAGGGTTAATGGGTCTACTTTAAATGGCAACTGAATTGAATATTGGAAATAAAAATGTGTACTAGTATGTTTCTTGTTCTTCTTTGCCCTTACGCTGTGCGTTGAAACAGGAGGGGACCCTAGTTTGGGTGAGGGTCACCAAAAGTTGAAAGTAGGGTTCCCTCTGGGAACCCTGTCAAAAAAGTTAGTGTCAAGACCTGTAAATAGTTCAGATTCAAATTGAATGACACTGAAACCTTCAATTAAACAATTATCAGTGGAAAAAAATAAATATCCATAAAAGTCATCCAACAAAAAGTTGCATGGATATGTTTTCACATAGTCCATCCGTTTGTCACATAAATTTCAGGGCTAGACCTCAGAAACATTACAAGATTTCAACATGAAATTTCACAGGTGTATAGATATCATACATGCCAGACGTCCTGATCTTGTCGTAATGTTGCCGACTTAAAGTGTCGCTATTTGTTAGGTTGCAGTACACCAATCTTTTGCACATTGTTATATTTAATGTAACCTAAGTGTATAACAATGTCAAACATTTACACTGTTAAAAATTATAATATAAAAATGTCAGCACGAAAAGTGTGTAGAAACATCTTCGTGTTTTATCAGGTTACATGCATCAGAAGGCTGCCATTCAGGTAAATTTAATGTGTTTTTGACGATTAATTACATGTATTTCTTTTCTTAATTGGTAATGAATGAAGTCTGTTTAGTGATGAGAATGAAATCTGTGAGCAGAAATGCGATTGTGTTTATGATGTTTATGAAGGGGTGCATATGTACTCCCAGAGCTGCCATAGCAAAAATTATCAAAAGCTTTTGATAACATTTATATATGCACTATTGCATAGTGCACTTGTGTGTTTACTTCCTGAAAATGGAGAATGTTTTTGTTCATGAAATTGTTTAACACATTTTTCATCCACAGGTTCTTCATTAAAAAAATTGTTGGTCCTTATATATATATATATAATAAGAGTAAAGGTATCCAACGATGTTTTCACAGGTGTATTGAATAACACAATCCAACAGCATGAAAGTTTAAGATCAAACAATACACACATATGTCATTGTGGTTGCCAGCAGGAGCGTTCATTTATGATAAAACACCTTTTATTTGATGAAAATCCACCAAGTATGTCCAAAACAGCTAAAAGTTTCAAAAATATGACCCCAAAATCGAAGTGTGTAATTCCCGACGTCCATATGGTCAGTAATAACGGAAGGCGATTTTCGGTCAATTTTTCACAATTAAACAAGAGATTTGCTATAAACTCCACGTACGTTTTTCATTTACTAAGTTTGCCTTCGAACTACATCGTACGTTAGTCCCAGTTGAATGGTAAAAAGATGGAAATTCAGAAGAAACAACACATTTAGCGTACTTTCACGACCATGATTTTGAGGCAGAAATCGGTGTTACGGAAAGAAGACCTTTCCATTGGTTGAAAATAAATTTGGTAAACTTGTTCTATAATTTACGACTCATTCAACCAATTGACAACAAGATAAAATTTACCGCTTTCCATCAATATAATGGCTACTGTTTGAACATTTAATATAATATTTGGTGTATTTTCTACTTTTTCTGAGTATTTTCGTTGTGCCATTACTAATGAATGACGTAGTTCGAAGGCAAACTTCGAAGGCAAACTTAGTTAACAAAAAACATATGTGGAGTTTGTAGCAAATTTCTTGTTTTATTGTGAAATATCGACCGAATATCGCCTTCATTCATTACTGACAGCTGGACGTCGGGAATTACACACTTCGATTTTGGGGTCATATTTGTGAAACTTTTAGCTGTTTTGGACATACTTGGTGGATTTTCATCAAATAAAAGGTGTTTTATCATAGATGGACGCTTCCTGCTGGCAACCACAACGAAATGTGTGCATTGTTTGATCTTTCATGATGTTGCATTGTGTTATTCAATACATCTGTGAAAACATCGTTGGATACCTTAACTCTTATTATATATAAAAGGACCAAACAATTTTTTTTCAATTACCTGACATGTGTTTTTCATCAATATTTGCCAGAAGTTATTAGTTTTTGTAAGTAATATACCAATTACTGACTACAGTAAAGGTGGCATGATTGATCGTTAGAACCTGAACAATTCTGGTATGCATGATAGATATCAATGAGGAGAAGATCCATGCACAGATCCACTACTCCCAAAACCCGGAAGCTAGGAATTTGAATGTTCCAACATTACAAATCAGTACACTATTTAGCACTTGGTTTTTCGCTATTGTAAACAGTTTGTTTCAGCAAACTAAAATAATTATATCATAAACCAAAAAGTATATTACCTGTTAGGACAATGCATGGCACATGACATCAACGCACATTGTCAGGTGATTAATCTTGATAAGAAAGTGTTTTGTTTATGCATGCAACGGCGGCCATTGTTTCTACAGATCCTGTACCCTACAGTGCGAGTCTGGTCAAAACGGTTTACTTGACCAAATGCCAGCCTCTCTTAATATTAATAATATGTATGTTTCTTCACTAAATAGGGGCCAGTCTACGCTTTACCTTTGATATAAAACGAAAGAAATAATTGAAGATTTCATCACCGTTTTGAGTAAATCAAGATATCGAATCTTTATTTGTATTCAATGTTTGAGCACACTTTGATTTAATTATATACATGCATTGACTGTTTTAGATTTATGTCAGTGACGGGTTATATAGATTATGAGGATTTTGCCTAGAAAATAAATTAAAATACAAATCATGTTGTTTACATTAATATGTATGAGTGATTATTTCTTTAAAAGCTTTCATTTTTATAGGCATTATATAACATTTAAAATGTATTTTCTGTGCTGTGTAAATTAGAAGGGAAATTCAGTGTACCAGAGGTTTGTCGATATTTTCTCCCTGTAGAGTACGCATATATGCAATATAAAATAATGGCGTTTCAGAAGTAATTGATATTATAAACACGGTGTCTAATATGAACCATGAAACATGTTTATGGAATAACGTTTCATTCTGTCAAAACATACTTCAGTAAAACAATCCCCAATCATGCGAATGCTAGCACTCTGTCTAACGTACAGGAACAGTAGGTTTACACTACTATTTTGTACGCATGGAAACTGAAAGCTCTAATAATTTACAATTCAACAATCTCTTTTAAAATGAAACCTTCAAACATATTGATATTAAGATGTATTCATTTCAAGATAATGTCAGTGTGTGTTATGTTTCATTTAGATCATAGACAAAGCTCTCATGGTAAAGCATCATTTCTAGACATAACAAACCATAAATTAAGCGCTGATCCCTCGTGAAATAAATTTCCTTTTCACACTGTTTTGTACTCCACCATATGGATTGATATAAAAATATTCATCGCATTTTCGTTGTAATCCGTTTGACCAACACTGCCAAATAATTTATAAGGGATTTTTAGTTGTTCGCTTGCTGACTTTGAAATAAAGTTTAAAAATCTACGTGTCTAAATAATTAAATTGAAAACAAAAGTTTAACTATTGTGTGTCTTCACTTGTTAGTTGCATATTCACCGCATGAAATGTGTGTTATCATTGTCAGACCACACATTAGTGTACGAAAGTAGATAAAAATTATATTAAGGGATTGCACATCATATGTGTCCTGGTTACGCATGCGCAATTAATTTACCGGTACTTCTATATTACATATAAAATAGTTGATGTTCGATATCAATTTTTACCTTGATCAAGCACATACCCACTATATCATCATAATCATTGGAAAGATAAATGCATAATCTTTTGACAAAATCCATGTCATTAAATTCTATACGCCGTAACTAAAAATATTTACCTTAGAATAGGCACACCGGCATTGACAGCTCTGCAGACGGCCATTTCGGGCTCAAATAGTATGACCTACTTTTACAAATATACCTTCAAGTTGATACCAAAACCAACCATTTGCAATGTATTTTACAAATCTAAGGCAGCATGCACTCAACAATGTGTGCTAAGTATCAAGTTGACTGCATGTAACCCTGCAAACAGGAGTTCCGGTTTGTGGTTATGTGACCTGCTCCCATGCCTTATTATGAGTGTATTTCTTCACATTCGAAATATATCGTAGGTTAATATTTGATTTAAATGTAGTTTTCTTTCGACACATTTAAATGACACTTACATAGCCGCGTCATGCGAAAAATGGGTCTTATGCGTTCGGCCAGCGTATCTTAAGCCCAACCTATGCATTTACGCAGTCTGGCCAGAGGCGATGTTGTTCGCCATAAAAATCAATGTGTTATGTATCTCCTGACCAGACTGAGAGGGCTATATATATATGATTGGCGCATATGAATAAGACCCATTTTCGCATTACGAGGGTCATTAAAATCTTATTGCGAATTATAAATACAAAATTGAATTCAAAATAGCAAACTGGTAAAAAAAGGGAAGCCTATCCAGGCGTTCAGGAATGATTTCCAGACGTTATGACAGAGTACGGCAAACATTTGTGGTTTGATAATTAAACGATTTTCCTTTTATGTTTGCATTATCTTATTTCGGTAATGTTTGTTTTCTCATCTTGAAAGCAAAACTGTGTTGAACGATGGTCCCGGAAGATTAAGTGAATGAGTACTGATTCTGAAATCCTGCGAGATGGATTTTAACGCGTAATTGTAACTGGGCCACAATTTTTATCGCTTGATTATACAGAGAGTAGTCCGGAAATTCTTACACTGAACAGTGCTACATCCTTTACGCTGAGCACAGACACAGTGATGTAGCCAAAGTTTAGAGGTTTTATTTCTCATCAGCCTATGAAATACTCGATTATATGTATACGTATCTGCTGGCGTTATGTAAAAGTCATTTCATGTGAAAAGCTGGGTAAAACAGCTATGCCGAAAAAGCGCATTAGTGCTCTATGCGAAGGTTATTGTCAGAGTTGTTGACACCGTGTTAACTGCTAGGGTAACAAGTAAAGCATAAACAACAAAGGACGGGTAAACAGGGCTGTCTTTATGACTACCTAATTCGTGTGTAAAGTGTATTGCTCGCAGATTTATTATTTATGTATTTTTATCAATTATCTTCGCAATATAAAGAAGTTAAACTCTAGCTGCGAGAGCAGTATTGCATTCTCAGTATAAACAACTAGTTCTATTTAAGACAAATGACCATTGCCAAAACAGTTTGCAACAGCAAAAAATGCGAAACGACATACACACATAGAAGAATAAAGCCGGGGTCATCGCATTGGAACTGACAATACAAGCTTTGGGGGTTTAAATCGGTTTTAGAGCGCTCAACCTCACGTTTGGCCCAGCAATATTCAAGTGTAAATAAAATTTAACCTCATAGCATTGAAACTCGAATTAAACAATAATAAAAGAGAATTAAACGCATTCAATTTAATTACCATTTAATCAATGGTAAGAATGAGACCAGAGTAACTGAGTTACAAACTTTTTGAGGAACGATGAAATGAAATCAAACATCAAAAGTTTTGTACAGGGAATTTCCATTATGAAATTATATTCTTAGTGAGATAGGTATTCGATATTCCAACAATATTTATTTAGTATGATGTTGATTGCATATTTTCTTTATATTCAGTTCTCATTACCATCTTCGTCATACATTCTATGCTTTCAGAACGTCAAAAAGGGCAATGTTGTTGTATTTTGTCTAAGTTATCTCTGTAAAATAAATAGAAGGATAAAAAGTGCACACACATCTCGACCCGTGCGGTAAGATACACTCGTTATAAATTTGAATGGCTTGCTTTCATTTCAAACTTGCGATTCATTTTGGAAAATGAGTTGCGTCTTAAATTATGCAATAGCGAACATCTTCAGTGCCTTCAGCGCTTTGATTTCCAGTTTTATCAGTTGTCGGTTAATTAATCATTCTAATAATCGATTCTTCCATTCTTGATGGCTTATTTGCATGCAACATTTAACATTGTCTGCGACTTTGTGTATCTGTTAAATGATTTATTTTCATTTATGATCATGCCTCGTTCACCGTCAAGTCAAGTCAAGTAATATTTATTTATAAAGTCGGGTATATCAAAACATGTTAACACAAGCTCTGATCGAAGAGCTTTTAGAGCCGACTTCTAAACTAAACATTTACATGATAACAACATAGCACATACAATTACATAACTTAAAACACGTTATTAAAATGTTAAACATTAATATTATTAAAATGTTAAACATGACAAAATGTTTAACATGACACAATGAACAAAACATGGCAACACAGTATTTTATAACACAATTGATTATTTATCTAACAAATCAGTTACTTAATTATGTAGATAATTAAATAATTATACAATCACCCAAGCAATCAGCTAAAATTGAAACTATACTCAAGCACGGATATCTACATGTAGATAAAGATTATGAAACAGCATAATAATTATTATAGTAGATTAACATACAAAATAAACTAACTAAAGTTATAGGGCATGGATATTTAAACAGGTTTAGCACATATAGGTTAAATATCACTTATTTCAATGTGTATTCTATGAAAATATAGAGCAATTATAAACGCATGTAGTATATTTCCATCCTCTGGAGAGGGAGGAGACTAAATTATAACAAGTTACATATAAATGCATATCACATTATTGTATGAGCTTGAAAGAACTTGGAGATAAATAAATTAAAATAAATAACACATAATTAGAAATTTAACTTAAGACGTGTTGGGTATCTGCTGATCTTGACCATGAAGGCCTAAAAACTGCTCTAAAAGGAAATGGACTAAGACGCTGAAGATTGAATATAAACACATAAGTGTGACCAATAAAAGGATTTTAAAACACTTATCCCGCCAAATCAGATTTGGAGAAAACTAATCAGCAGCTTCCCCACAGGAAGCTCAAATACATGACATTGCAGCTTAGGATTGGCTACCTAGCAGAATACCGTTTAGACTTGCCCTGACCGTCGTAGACCGTCTTGCCTTTTCTTTGAGGTAAATTGTGTTGGTGATTTTTTGTTGAATTGAGAAAAATGAAGACCAAAATACATCATCATTACTGAAACGATATTGGAAAGCATTATCAAAGAGCAATGATTATATATTTAACTAGCTGTAACACTTGAAATGCCATGTCATAAATGGTGTTTGGTTTTGTAAAGCTTTGTCGAGTTATTTGTTATTGTGTCCGGATACTCGTTTGTCCGATTTGTGTAGCATGCCCGAAGAGTCTTCTCAAAAACCCGAGGTTTTTAGCAGTTTGATTTACACAAAGATATTAAATATGTATTTATAGTGTGTTTCTCTAGTAGGTTATTAAGCTGTCAATCGATATCTTCACTGCCTCTATAGTCACTGTAGCTCGATTGGTCATTGTTGGCTCGGGTACTACAGTTTGTCAACCAGTTTTGGATAATCAGCAGTTCCGATTAATTTGTAATTAATTTTCCACAATGCCCCAATAAAAACAAAATGATAAGGGTCTTAGGAATGCATTAGGTAAAGGAATAAATTAACAAAGTTTTAGCAAGACAGCTTTTGTGCTTACAGGAAGATAAATGCTGCAAAAAGTTAACCGGAACTGATTGAATGAGTTATGTTTTGAAAGGTGCATATGCAGGGCTTTTCATCCTTATATAACAGAGGCCGATATTCGACTCCTTCCCAATTCTAAAAAGCCTTATTTTTTCCCAACTCTGGCTGAAAGACTTCCCAAAAAAAACGATTGAAATTCCCCTGAAAATAAAAAAAATAAACACAGCGGATAGTGTTTTGTAGCCAAGTTACTATTCGGTATAGTTTTACTGGTCTTGTAGATGATTGTAATTTCATTGAAAGCTTCCACGAGCGATAAACAAAGATGAAGGTTTATTTTGCGTAATTGTTGTCTGGTATCGATTTTTTCGCTACCAGTTCAGTTCAGGTATTTCCCCACTACCGCTAAGCCGAATTTTAATTGTATTTGTGTACCAGTCTAGAACAGAATATTGCGTAGTACGGGTTTTATTGTCGGTTTTTGCACGAGGGCCGCAAGGGAGGTCACCAGTGTCATCGCTGAATTTTCAGTTTGAAAATGTCACATAATGGTAAATATTACTGTTCAAAAACTGCTGTTACCTGTCGAAAAGTTTATCTGTTTGAAAATATACTGGCCAATCTTTGAAAAGAACATTTCCAGGTCATTAATTCATAACAAAAATAAAGTTCAAACCATTATTGTGACTGTTTAAAATTGATTAAATGATTTACCTGTGATGAAATGCTTTTAAAGTTTTTTTCCCAAAATGGCCATTTATCGCGCTTAAATTTCCCAATTTGCAAGGTTAGGGCTTCTTCCCAATTTCCAGATGAAAAGCCCTGATATGGATATAGAAGGCTTTATTATTTTCAAATTAACTATTTGCTGATTGAAAACAAATACCATGACAATGTTTCAAAATACTTATTCTGTAAGTTGAATGATTTTTAATAATTTTCCGAAGGTTGAACTTGTATGGCTTTTTTTGACAAAAAACTGTATATGCTGTCTGGCCTAACCTGTTATCATAGAAAATAAATTTAACCCTTTATTTTTACATCTTCTCACATTGACAATAAATCCTGAAAGAAATTATTGTGGTCAAAAGAATTAACGTTTTTTGCCGGGTTATTCTAAACTGGTTGAGTGACTGTACTTCACATGTGCTTAACTTACATGTACCCCGGGTAGAGCAAATATACTAAAGCATACCCGGAAATTTTAATGCTAAATCGTTAGTTGTCTGCTTTTTATTTTTTTTTATTATGTTCACATTTATGTCGATTTTCTGTTAAATTGCCTCTATATTATTGAAACTCATACTCAAAAAGCATGTTCATGCAGCTTTTTTAAGAGAAGCTTGTTTAAGATAAACAATATCGTTTTACTGTAATTGGTAGCACGTTTTATGACGTCGGATTTGGGCCGGGAATACAACTCGGGCACATTCTAATATCGACCAGGTACGTTTAAGTATATTTAGTATTTTTCGTACCCGGGATACATGTACTTAGTAGTACCCGAGCCGACAATGACCTACCAAAGTCACTCTATGCTCCTTGAAAGTTAAATGTTGTAACTAGCTAGGTGTTATACCACTATGCAATCTTATGCATAAGCATTTTCTTGTTTAAAGGTAAATTTGACATTTGTATAAACATTCATTAAATACTCTGTTACAAATACTAAATAATATTAGGCTCCAAAGTATCTTGAGGAAAATATCTGGTAATATTTACAAAAACACCTCTCGCTTGGTCCATTTTTGTCCAAATTGTGTCATTTTATTTTCATTATGACACCAACCCTGAGAGAATATGATCAGGCTTTTCCAGGGTGAAACTTATGTATGTATCTTTTGAATGGGGCCAATATGGGTTCCAATATATCACTAAAAATAACTTTGCAGTGCACTATTACAGTTTTAAAATTTTCATTTAGTTATAATAAAATCTTGGGTAATATAACAAAACTAATAATTGTTACCTGGTCGGCTACTCCATTTTCAACTTTAATTCCAGGGCAAAAAAAATAGTGAAATGAGTGATCAGTACCAAGGAGAAACCTTAACAGAAAACTATCCAGAAGTTAGTCCTGCACAGTCTCCATGCAATGGCCTCCTTCCATCTGGTAAGCTGTAATAATGTATACTTGATATCTGTAGGCAGCTACAGGGATAATATTTAAATTTGTATAGTTCTTACATGTATTTCAAAAGTTAAGTTAGAAAATCTTTAAAAACTCATTTTACTGTTTTACAAAGCCGGACAATGTTGATTGTTAGTTCTGTCAATTGTGTATGAAAGGTTTTGTAAAATATATTAATTGCCCTTTAAAATATTTCATGACAGGATCTGTTCATCGACCACATAGACAGTCCATTAGACGTGGCTCACCTTCCAAAATTAACCAGAACAACAACAACAAACTGGGTACTACAGATGTTGCTGTTTCACCAGTACTCCAGCAAGAATCAAGGGAATCCCCTGGTTTAGGTAAGATTTTTAGGGGTTGAAATTCCGGAATAAACCAGAAATCTGATTTGGAGGCTCCAAAACCATGAGTTTTGAGTTAGTAAATCCAATGATATTTTTCAGGGAGTCAAGGCGGTTAGGGTGTGTGTTTGCTTGTTCAAAGGCAATAACTGATTGTTTAATAATGCATTTGTTTAATAATGATGTGGTGTATATGGAATAAGTGACAACATGGAAAAATGCTTTTAATAATTGAATGTGTCAAAAGCTTGATCAAGTTTTAGTCTGTCAGTCAATGTATTTACTTCAACAATAAAACAAAATTTGACATAGAAATGTAACATTACAGGGGCCTTCATACAATGAGTGATGTATTTTGAGCTCACCTGAGCACAATGTGCTCATGGTGAGCTTTTGTGATCGCCTTTTGTCTGTCATGCATTGTGCTTCGTGCGGCGTCAACATTTGCCTTGTTAACACTCCAGAGGCCACATTTATTTCCAATCTTCATGAAATTTGGTCAGAGGATTGGTCTCAATGATCTCTTGGATGAGTTTGAAAATGGTTACGTTTGCTTGAAAACAATGGCTTCCAAGGGGTGGGGCATTTTTCCTTATATGGCTATAGTAAAACCTTGTTAACACTCTAGAGGCCACATTTATTGTCCAATCTTCATGAAACTTGTTAAGAAGATTCATCCTAATAATATGTTGGACAAGTACAAAAATGATGCCAGTTGGTTAAAAAAACATGGCCGCCAGGGGGTGCGGCATTTTTCCTTATATGGCTAAAGTAAAACCTTGTTAACACTCTAGAGGCCACATTTATTATCCAATCTTCATGAAATGTGGTCGAAGTTTGGTCTAAATGATATCTTGGATGAGTTCGAAAATGGTTACGTTTGCTTGAAAAACATAGCTGCCAAGGGGCGGGGCATTTTTCCTTATATGGCTATATATGGCTATAGTAAAACCTTGTTAACACTCTAGAAGCCAAATTTATTGTCCAATCTTAATGAAACTTGGTCAGAAGATTCATCCCAATAATATCTTGGACGAGTTCGAAAATGATGCCAGTTGGTTGAAAAACATGGCCGCTAGAGGGCGGGGCATTTTTCCTTATATGGCTATAGTAAAACCTTGTTAAAACTCTAGAGGCCACATATAGTGTCCAATCTACATGAAACTTGGTCAGAAGATTCATCCCAATAATATGTTGGACGAGTTCGAAAATGATGCCAGTTGGTTGAAAAACATGGCTGCCAAGGGGCGGGGCATTTTTCCTTATATGGCTATACCGGTATATGGCTATAGTAAAACCTTGTTAACACTCTAGAGGCCACATTTATTGTCTGATCTACATGAAACTTGGTCAGAAGATTCATCCCATTAATATATTGGACGAGTTCCATAATGATGCCAGTTGGTTGAAAAACATGGCCACCAGGGTGCGGGGCATTTTTCCTTATATGGCTTACCGCTATAGTAAAACCTTGTTAACACTCTAGAGGCCACATTTATTTTCCGATCTTCAGACCTGTTTACTTCTACGGATTCGCCGTAGTTACTATGGATTCTTTTGCTAAACTACGCACTACGGATTTGTACTGAAAACTACAGATCGGTCAATCAAAATGGTCAAATTTCAGTTTTTAATCGTACTTTCGCTTATTTTCGGTTATTGCGGGTAATTTGTCAATCATAATAATTTTAGCGCTTGCGTAGTAAGAAACGTAAAAATTTAAGCCTCCCGGGGACAATGCAGAATACCAGTGACCCCGCTGTTGGCATTTTAAATTCCAATATTGACACTCCAAAGAAAAAAGTTGCTAAAACAAACTCTCAAAAGTACAAAGAAGGCTATAGATGATACTGGCCATGCCTCGGGCCTTCTTAAAAGGAAAAACGAAAGTTCACTGTTCAACATGTAATATTGACTTTTCGTGCGCTCATGGAGGCAAAACAAAAATGACTGTAAGAGACACATTCATTTGCAGAGCCACATTAATTGGAAGAAGATCAAATCTTCAAATAAAGACATTTCCCCTATGATGCGAGGATCTAGCTTGGAGAAGGACTTGAAAACCACTAATGCGCAGGTCAATATGTGTGAGTTCATTGCACAGAACAACTTGTTTCTATCAACGGCAAAGACCTTGAATGAAACACTGAAAGTTATGTTTCCTGATTTGGAAATCGCTCAAAGAAGGTTATAGTTTAAAAAACGTGCATAAAGTTTATTTTATGAGGTACAGCTCTTTTTGAAATCGTTAATAAGCTGTATGAAACAAACTACAGCTTCGATCTCTATCATCCATGTTCATGTCGTACCCAGTCTTTTTTGGTACCAATTAATTTGGTATCTTAATGCCTCTAAAAAATGGTGTCAAAATGTACATGTATGTAGTGGTAATGGTTTGAACTTGTTTCCAATCAGAGAAAGCTGATACATGTTAGAGGAACAGTCAATTTGATCTCATCAACTTATCATTTGAGACAGTTCTTCAACAATTATAAAAGATTATTACTATCACTGAGATAGGGCAATCCTCTGACAACCCTGGGACTAACAAACTAAACACAGGTGAAACCTTTTGTTATAGTGTTGTTTAGAAGGGCAGTGTGCACATCCAATAAATAATAACAGTATAACGTGCTTAACAGATTAAATTATGAGGAAGTAAATTCATCTAATTCTTTATATACCGTTTAACTGATATGTGAACCAGTCATGCTGTTTTAATACTCTAAATGATTGAAAAAGGTAAAACTACTGACAACAGCCCAAAACTACTGACAGATGCCCTCCAAACTACTGAGAAGCAATTGGTAGGGTAAACAAGCCTGGATCTTCATGAAACTTGGTCAGAAGATTTGTCCCAATGATATCTTGGATGAGTTCGAAAATGGTTTCGGTTGCTTTAAAAACATGGACGCCAGGGGGCGGGGCATTTTTCCTAATATGGCTTTACTAAAACCTTGTTAACACTCTAGAGGCCACATTTATTGTCTAATCTTCATGAAATTTGGATAGAAGATTGGTCTCAATGATATCTTGGATGAGTTCAAAAATGGTTACGTTTGCTTGAAAAATGTGGCTGTTAAGAGGCAGGGCATTTTTCCATATATGGCTATAGTAAAATCTTGTTAACACTCTAGAGGCCACATTTATTGTCCAATCTTCATGAAACTTGGTCAGAAGATTCATCCCAATAATATCTTGGACGAGTTTAAAAATGATGCCAGTTGGTTGAAAAACATGGCTGCCAGGGGGCGGGGCATTTGTCCTTATATGGCTCTAGTAAAACCATGTTTACACTCTAGAGGCCACAGTTATTTTCCAATCTTCATTAAAATTGGTCAGAAGATTTGCTCCAATGATATCTAAAATGGAGTTCGAAAATGGTTTCAGTTGCTTTAAAAACATGGCCACCAGGGGGCGGGGCATTTTTTCCTAATATGGCTATATATGGCTTTGGTAAAACCTTATTAACACTCTAAAGGCAACATTTACTGTCCGATCATCATGAAACTTAGTCAGACGATTTGTCCCAATAATATCTTGAGTTCGAAAATGGTTCCGGTAGGTGGAAAAACATGGCTGCAAAGAGGGGGTGGCATTTTTCCTTATATAGCTGAATTAAAACCTTGTTAACACTCTAGAAGCCACATTTATTGTCCAATCATCATAAAACTTGGTAAGAAAATTTGTTCCAATGATATCTTGAGTAAGTTCGAAAATGGTTCCAGTTGCTTGAAAAACATGGCCACTTGGCGGGGCATTTTCCTTATATGGCTTCATGAATCTTCATGAAACTTTGTCAGAATATTTGTTTAAATGATATCTTGTATGTGTATGAAAATGGTTCTGGTCTGTTGAAAAACGTGGCTGCCAGGGTGTTCACTAGTCATGGAAGTTGGTTAGAATAATTGTTCTAATGACATCTTGGGCTGCACAGAACAGGTCAGTTCCTTTGAATCTCAGGTGAGCAACTTTGGGCCTTTCAGGCCCTCTTGTATACTTTATACAGTCTTGGCCGTAACCCGCTCGACTGTCGACCGGGTCGAGTGATTTTTGCGTCGGTCGAGTGAAAATTCCAAGCCGGTAGCCCGATGGGTCGAGTGCTTTTTTTTCATGTCCGAACTTAGTAACAAGTCCGAAATAGCTTCATATAGACGCTTATTCAAAACTGCATTGGTTGTTTCCCTTGTGCACTTATTGATTAGACGCTTATCGAACAGTGTTGTAAGACGATCTCGTGAGACGCTATAACAATTATTACTACTGGGTGTAGAACTTGCGGCATTCATTTATTTTACAGGGAATAATCTACATGTGCGTCCAGCGTCTATGACGCACAAATATGGAAATAGACGCATCCTTTTTATACGCCCGTATAAAATACGGGACGTATTATGTGAAACCCCTTGGCGGCGGGCGGCGGGCGGCGGGCGGCGGGCGGAAGGCATCACTTTGTCCGGACTCTAATTCAAATTGTATTCATCCGATCTTCACCAAACTTGGTCAGCAGTTGCATCTAGTTGATATCTAGGCCAAGTTCGAATATGGGTCATGCCGGGTCAAAAACTAGGTCATAGGGTCAATAAGTGCATTTTCAAAGGGGCCACTTTGTCCGGACTCTATTTCAAATTGTATTCATCCGATCTTCACCAAACTTGGTCAGCAGTTGCATCTAGTTGATATATAGGCCAAGTTCGAATATGGGTCATGCCGGGTCAAAAACTAGGTCATAGGGTCAATTAGTGCATTTTCAACGGCGCCACTTTGTCCGGACTCTAATTCAAATTGTATTCATCCGATCTTCACCAAACTTGGTCAGAAGTTGTATCTAGACAATATCTAGGTCAAGTTCGAATATGGGTCATGCCGGGTCAAAAACTAGGTCACAGGGTCACTTAGTGTATTTCAAGCATTTAGCATGGTGTCCGCTCTCTAATTGAAGTAGTTTTCATCCGATCTTCACCAAACTTGGTCAGAAGTTGTATCTAGACAATGTTTAGGTCAAGTTCAAATATGGGTCATGCCGGGTCAAAAACTAGGTCACAGGGTCACTTAAACCATTTCAAGCATTTAGCATGGTGTCCGCTCTCTAATTGAAGTAGTTATCATCCGATCTTCACCAAATTTGGTCAGAAGTTGTGTCTAGACAATATCTACATGTAGGTCAAGTTCAAATATGGGTCATGCAAGGTTAAAAACTAGGTCACGAGGTCACTTAGTGCATTTCAATCATTTAGCATGGTGTCCGCTCTCTAATTGAAGTAGTTTTCATCAGATCTTCATCAACTTTGGTCAGAAGTTGTGTCTAGATGATATGTAGGTCAAGTTCAAAAATGGGTCATTTTAAAGTTATCAAGTTGTCCAAAGCCTTAAAACGGGCGTATCTTGTGACAGTTTGGCACTCTTGTTAAATATGTGTGTCCATTCGGACGCATTGCTGAACTGTATCCGTTAACGCATACGCGAATCACGATAAGTACGAATCATCTTGTGTATGAGTCAAGAGTGTAGCAATGAACGCTGAGTTTAACCGAATGAGGCTTGAAGACTCCAACAAGTCTTTCCATTGGCTCTAGTCGAGCCGCTGCTGTATAATACAAATCAATTAGAATTGATCTTTTAAATAGAATGTGTTATGATATTTTTAGAGTCCTCGGATGAAAACCTGCTTTAACTTTGTGTAACTTAGTCATAAATAATACAGAAAAAAATGCCTCCGAAATAAGGTGTTGAAGCTAAATCCAAAACAAACAAATCTAAACTTTAATAAAGGTAGGTCAACAGCTCGCAATTCGGACGTAAACATAATATTATCAAGCTCGCAATTCGGATGTTAACAATAATATTATCATCGATTTGAATCAAGTTGAAATGTTGTAACAGGTCACATTCATGTAACAGATAATGTTAAAGCCTATGTGAAGGCAAACAAGATAGTGATAACTCAGAATTTGTTTTTTGGTTTCAACAAGTTTTTGAGATAATTAAAAGTGTAATGCAATTATAGTTATTGAGCTAGTGTGATTTAGACATATTTTCTTCACTACTTGGTATCTTGCAAAATTTGGGACCCATTCTTTTTCAAGGTGGACTCATTAATTTTGGCCTGTGACTCATTGGTCTAAAATCTGCGAGTTCAGGGACCCATAGATAGTAAATTCTAGATTATTCCCTGACTTTAATGTATTTTCTGTGTTATTTTGAGCGCACATCGCACAAACTTCAACCGCAAAATGAGAATGAAGGAAGCAACACAAAATATGAACAACTTAACGAAAATAATTCCAAACGTCATGGAAAAATAATCGGTCTTTGCTTCGTTTTGATGTCTCCAAGGAATTTGATTATGCGCCTGCATCGCTCACTTGCTGGTATGTGCATGTCATACATAATGTTAAAAAACAAATTAAATATCATGCACTTTGCAAGTATAGTTTTTTTGTACATATAAAGTTTATCTGTCAAGGTACAAATCCTGAAAGTAAATTCAAAGGTGTATTATACTGCATTTTAGATGCTGGTAAAATCGGCAAATCAGCGATAAACCATATGTGGCGATAGAACTACTGCTACAAATGTCGTTTTAGATTTAGAATACTCAGAAGTTTGGGAAGAAAAGTTGCACAGATATTATTGCTAGTTTGACATTTTATTTGCTTTATTCAGATATTTGTTTTGAAAACTTATATCATGTTATAACATTGTTTGTTTTTTTCAGGTCGCCTTAAGGAGCATACATAATATGTCAGACCTGGATGTCGGAGACTCAGACAATGACCATGATTGAATGGAGATGTCTGTTGACATTGTTTTATTTTTTTTGTCAGACATTAACTGTGAATAAAAACAGAATCAAGTGTGTATTTGTTTAATCTTTATTGTTCTACATGTATTTTTCTTCAATACAAACATACATGTTGTTATAAATGTAACAGAATTGTAACTTTTAATTCGGGCTAGTTAAAATTGATTAGGGCTAGTGAAATTTCAAAGCTGGTAGCCCAACCAGGCTAGTGCCTTAAAAAAATTAATGCCAAGACTGTTTATATAAGCAATTCTCGTAGTATCACAAAATATAACGACAACAACACAACTCTCCAAATTATTCAATTGTTTCGTGTTGCAGCGCTTTATAATATTCATGTTTTTAAATTGTCAAAAACTGCATATAATGGATATTTTAGAGCATGGTTAATGTTCAGTATTGCTTTTTTCTCACAAATATCATAACTACAACGAAAATGTGCGAATCTGAAACAATTTTTTTTTTATTTTGTCAATTTACCAAAACATGAAAAGGCCCCTTTAATAAAGATTAAAATATTTATTGACAACATCTTATACAGCTCTGTTGCATTCATTTTCTTCATTATGGTTGTTTTTGGAAAAAACATATTAAGGTATAAGGCTATAGGTGTGTGATTGGAAATTATAAGTTTTTGTTTGGTAGAATTCTGTTTAGGAATGATAATAAATCATTTTGATCAATATATTCTTTTTTCCCATTCTTACATTTGATATTTAGGAATTAAACAGCATTTATCTGACTTACCACTGTATGATCTGTTGGGCTAAAATTTAGCCTTATTTGCAGAAATGCCAACTATTATAATGCATTAATTAGTCATACGTTTTCAGACAATTCATACACTTATAAAATGCAGATAATTTGTTTTAAATCCAAAATGTTGATTTGGTGTTACTTTAAAAGGCTTCAGTTTCATAACGTTCTTTTCTTTGCAGTCATAAAATCTCATTACATTTGTCTCTTTTTTTATCAGCTTGATCAGCATAACAAAAAACATTAGTATCTAACAATGATGTCATTTCACTATAGTCTATTTAGTATAGAAAAAAAGGCAAATTATTTAAATTAATTTTTAGTTCGGCGTTTTCGGAGAAACCCCGCAGTATTGTCAAGGCCAGCTCGTCATCCGCGTCGTGCTAAACATTTTGTTAAGGTTTTGAACATTGGCTCTAGAATCAAATTGCTTCAACCTTGAAACTTCATATGTAGATGCATCTTGATGAGTTTTACACGCCACTTTTTTTTTGTCGCTAGGTCAAAGGTCAAGGACAGTGTGACCTTTAAAAGAAAAAAATTCTGACAAGCTTTCATTTATTCACGCCTGCACACGTAGCCGAGCTTGGCACCCGTTATGCGGTGCTCTTGTTATATTTTAATTTTCATACATTGTATACTCAACACAATTTATAATACTACAAATGGTAAATGTTTTATTTTCTTTCTTTATTATCCAACAAAAATATTTTTTAAGTTTTGTAATTTATAAAAACCTCCACTTGAAATATAAGCTATGATGGTTTGAGCTCTAAAATGCATGTATTCATACCAAAATAGTGGTAAATACCAAATAATTTTATGTTAAACCATTTTCCTTTGAAAATGCACAACTGAAAAGTACATTTTATTTGTGGTGGGTAATAAATTGTGCCTAGTTTATACCAGACCATACTTGTAGGTGATGAAGCAGCAGACGCTGTGGAGAAAGTGAAGTTTGTAAAGGAGTATGCATGGGTGAAGAATGAAATGTCCAGACCTGGAGCCCGCTCTGTAGCTGGTCACCTGTACCAGAAGAAACCCATAATGCTTTCCAGGCTAGACTATGAGACCATATGCCACTGCAAATGGAGACGTGAGGCTGTGGAAAAACTGCTGAAGAAGGTACTTTTCAAGGGAATATTCATTTTGAGCAGTTTTTACTCACTTTTTTAGCTCACCTGAGTACAATGTGCTTATGGTGAGCTTTTGTGATCCCCTTTCGTCTGTTGGCGTTGTTCGTTGTGAGGCGTCCACATTTTCCTTGTTAACGCTATATAGGCCATATTTATTTTCCAATCTTCATGAAATTAGGGTAGAAGATTTGTGCCAATCATATCTTGGACAAGTTTCAAAATGTTTGCGGTTGGTTGAAACACATGGCCGTTGGGGGGGGGGGGGGCATTTTTCGTTATATGGCTATAGTAGGAACTTAGACAATCAAAAAGTCACATTTATTGTCCAATCTTCATGAAACTTGGTCAGAACATTTGTTCTAATGATATCTTATATGTGTTCGAAAATGGTTCTGGTCTGTTGGTAGACATGGCCGCCAGGGGCGCAGCATTTTTCCTTATATGGCTTTATATGGCTATAGTAAAACCTTGTTAACACTTTAAAGGCCACATTTATTGTCTGATTTATGAAACTTGGTCAGAAGATTTGACCCAATCATATCTTGCGAAGAATTTCGAAAATGACACTGGTTGGTTGAAAAACATAGCGGCCAGGGGGCAGGGCATTTTTTCATATATGGCTATAGAAAAAACTTGTTACCGTAATAAGTCTATGTTTTCGGACACTTAAAAATAATAAAAAAAATTTGTGTCCGAAAACTTAGATACAAAAAATATTCACAAAATACAGGTGTCTGAAAACTTAGAGTTGAAAATTGAAATGTCTGAAAATAGCGTAAATTGTATCAACAACTACCGGTAATAGCACGCGCTTGTAAAATACCATGCCGTATTGTATAAATTACAGTGATATATGTTTTCACTGCATTTTAAATAATTTTAAATGCTTAATTTATTTGACAGAAAGTTACTACAAGGTTGTTCTTTGACCAACGAGTTCAAAGATGAGCATGTGATGTACCGATACTCGCTATAAGAAACTCGCTATAAGAACCTGTAATTAACAAAATAAAACTATGAATTCTTTGTTTGTTCATTTCCGATAGTTGTTGTCTAACACCTTCCTTTGTTAGTAAAACTTGCAATAGGGTGCATCACACTTTGAAGCTTTTAGTATTTGTCACAGTTATTTTACTGAGAAGGGGTACCGGTAGCACCATTGCGGTATATAAATTAACTGTTAATTGGCACTACCCCTGGTAATTGTCATAACGCTTAAGCTATCGGGCGAAACCAGTGTTTAATACCGGTTTATAAGGTTATTTACCCAATAACGCAAATGTAATGGTCCGTTGCCCTTATGCATGCACCTGCCATGTTTTATGATGTTAATCTGGTTGTAAAACCCCATGATCGAAGTGTCATTAGATATTGAAAACAGGACCGAAATTTGGTAAAATAGCGCAGTAAAATATACTGTCCGAAAACTTAGATACATTAATTATGGACGAAAACTCGTGTGTCCGAAAATTTAGAGTCACGAAAAATAATTATTTTTGCTAAAAAATGGGGTGTCCAAAAACTTAGAGTGTCCGAAAACATAGAGTAATTACGGTAACTCTTGAAGTTACATTAATTGTCCAATCTTCATGAAACTTGGTCAGAACATTTTTTTAGATGATATCTTGGATGAGTTCGAAAATAAAAAGGTTTCGGTCTGTTGAAAAACATGGCTGCCAAGGGTTAGGGAATGTATCTTTATATGGCTATAGTAAAACCTTGTAAGCATTCTAAAAGCTACATAAATAGTTCACTCTTCATGAAACTTGGTTAGAACATTTGTTCTAATGATATTCTTAGGCTGCAAAGAACAGGTTAGTTCCTTTGTATCTCAGGTGATTGACGTTGGGCCTTTCAGGCCTCCGTTGGGCCTTTCAGGTCTCCTGTTGACGATAAGCTAAGAGATTTGTAACAATGTTTACTTATGCAAACTGTAAGTTGGAAATTAAATTTTAGCTTAAATGCATTGAAAGCTTTTGCTGAAAAAGAGAATTTTGAGTTTTCTGAGAAGAGCCAATAGTTGGTCTTTTCAGAAAAATCTTGAGAATTCTCCCCAATTGGAGATAGATTCTGGGACCTCCTGGACACCAAGTCAAAATCACCATTGCAGATTGTTATCCACTCCCCCATTTGAAGAAGAAGGGGTACATTGTTTTGCTGGATGTGGGTCTGTCTGTCCGTCTGTCTGTCTGTCTGTCTGTAGACCTTTTTTCAAATCAATAACTTGTCAACAAATTAACCGATTGGCTTGATACTTCGCATGTACATTGGCATTGAACAGTAAATGACTCCTGTTGAAATAAGGGTCACTAGGTCAAAGGTCACTGTCACAATAAGTGTGAAAATCGTTTTGGATCAATAACTCAACAAAGAATTGACTGATTGGCTTGATACTTCCCATGTTCATTGATCTTAGACAGTAGATGACCCCTATTGAAAATGGGGTCACTAGGTCAAAGGTCATGGTCACTGTCACAATAAGTGGGAAAATCGTTTCTGATCAATAACTCGTCAAAGAATTGACTGATTGGCTAGGTACTTCCCATTCGCATCAGCCTGGGACAGTAGATGACCCCTATTGAAATTGGGGTCACTAGGTCAAAGGTTAAGGTCACTGTAACAATAAGTGGCTTGATACTTCATATGTGCATTGGCCTTGGACAGTAGATGACCCCTATTGAAATTTGGGTCACTAGTTCCAAGCCCTGTTTAGATGTCTCCGACCACGGAACTCTTGTTACATTGAATTTTTATAAAATAATAAACTGTGATAGTGATAGGTAACAAATTTATTGTGTATGCTCTGGTTTTAAAGCAGTTAATGCTTGTTTTTCAGAATCTGTGAACACATAGTCAATCTTAATTTGGTGTATGGTCGTTTATGTTTGCCTTCTTCTTTCATATGTGCCTCGCACTGGACAAAAATGGCTTAATGCATGTGCATAAAGTGTCACCACAGATTAACCTGTGTAGTCAGCACAGGCTAATCAGGGGTGACACATAGTCAGCACAGGCTTATCAGGGGTGACACTTTCTGCTTTTATGGAAGTTTTTTTTTGTTTTAAAGAAGAATCTTCTAAACAAAAATCCAGTCTAGGTGGTAAGTGGCATCCCTGATGAGCCTGTGGTCTAGGTGGTAAGTGGCATCCCTGATTAGCCTGTGGTCTAGGTGGTTAGTGGCATCCCTGATTAGCCTGTGGTCTAGGTGGTAAGTGGCATCCCTGATTAGCCTGTGGTCTAGGTGGTTAGTGGCATCCCTGATTAGCCTGTGGTCTAGGTGGTAAGTGGCATCCCTGATTAGCCTGTGGTCTAGGTGGTAAGTGGCATCCCTGATTAGCCTGTGGTCTAGGTGGTAAGTGGCATCCCTGATTAGCCTGTGGTCTAGGTGGTAAGTGGCATCCCTGATTAGCCTGTGGTCTAGGTGGTAAGTGGCATCCCTGATTAGCCTGTGCAGTCTAGGTGGTAAGTGGCATGTCTGATTAGCCTGTGCATATCTAGATGGTAAGTGGCATCCCTGATTAGCCTGTGCAGACTTTACAGGCTTATCTGGGATGAAACTGTACACTTATGAATTAAGACCCCTTTACCTAGAGCTAAATTCATTTCTCTTCTATCTCAGGTCCTTATGGGGTCAGTGGATTTAAAGAAGGCCTTTCTGGCTGCGCTACACAAGGAAGGTGAAAAACATATAGCTGAGAAACTGCAGACATGTTGTGTGACTGAAACAGAAGTTGAAGGTATACAGTTGTACAGTTACATGGCTAGAACCATGAAGAGATGTGAAGCTGAGATTTATGTTTCTTTTATCGTTATTGGTTTAAGTCCTAATAGATTTTACTCATACCTGTGGTTAAGACTTAAATTGCTTCTCTATTCTGGCATATCATATCATACCAATATTTCATTCACTGTACTTTGTTGATTGCTTAGTTGACCATTGTATTTACATGCATTGATTATTAACACATTTGTTTAGGCCCTATAGGGATGTATAGTAATAGTCAAGGTGGCGACGTCAATGCAGGTACAGTTATTTTTCGCCGTTTTACACCCATAACTACTTTTTTTTAATGCCGCTCATATTCCAGCCATATAAATAAGTGTTTATTTCGCATTAAAATTTGCTTTTAATCAAGACTTTACTCCCCATTAATTTTGTTAGTGGAGCTGTAATTAGTTTATTCGCTCAATTTTTTTACAGTGAGACCAATATTATTCATTGGATTCTAACTTTCATGCGTTTTTTGTTGGTCTGCTTCAGCATCAAAATCTGATATTAAATGGCAAAACTCTAATATAAGACATAATAAAAAGTCCACACATTTAAGATCCAGAGAAAATGCATGATTAAATGAATCCACAAAATTTCTTAGGCCAAAAAAAAAATAGTCTTGGTTCAGGGAACCCGACCGACCCTATATTTTGCCCCCGACCCTAACGATTTTTTGGTCCATGGAAAAAAATCTGATGGCGAAAATGCTAAAATCTCGTAAAATTTCATTGAAAACAGCCACCATTTAAACCTGGATTGGTTTTCTATATTTTTCTCTTTGTTTCAATGAAAGTGTTCGCAATTTGAACAGTGAACAAAAACCGGTCTGCACCTGTATACGAGACATTGCTTGACCTTATTGTTATTGAAGTGCGCATGCTAGCTGGCCAATCAACATTGAGCTCGCTTACACATGAAATAACGTTGTTGAATGAAATGTAAAAATGGGTGGAGCTATGGAGTAATATTCGGTAATTCATGCGCAGACACTGTGCACTTTGAATACACAGTTAAAATTGTCGTCTGCAAACAAAATAGCGGCCGGTCGCAAATGTCGTATTATTAAAGATTAAAAATGAAAAGAAGCGTGACAATAATTTAATTATTTCCAAGCTGTCTATTGATCTGAATTTAAAAGTGATAATTAAATAATTAGTTCTATGTCGATGATGTTACAACTTTCTGTCAATTTCCGATCAAATGAAAAGATGATAATTAATTAATTTGTTTGTTTTACTCGCACACTATGCTAACTGACATCAGCGTATTTTAATCAAATGAAAATGTGAAAAACACGCGCGGTTTAATTGTAATTAAAGTTTCGTATTTTTAACACATAGGAAGAGTCATTCATCTAGTTTACTATAAAATGGAATTAACCACTTTGTCTCTACAGTCGCTAACATGGCGTCTTTAACCTTAAAGCGTCGTTGGACGAAAAAGAGTCATAAAAAAAAATTAAAACACAAAACACTAGAGCATTCCAAGAGTCATGGAAACTTGACAACAATTGGCTTCGCTTTGATAATGAATCAAAATCAATGTACTGTGACACCCTTAGCCTGTACAAACCAATAGCAACATTCAAATTTATGTACACTGCTCACTTCCTGTGCGATGCGCTCAAACCCATTGCCATTTTATAAAAAAATGTACCAGAAGAAAGACTTGTGCTATTCTGAGGTTACCCTCCTTTTGACAGCCACTATTCAGACTCTTGAGCACCTGTCGGAGACTAGGTCAGGTCTCATGATGAAAAAAATTCTGAAGGTCACACCCCAAACACCAGAGACTGATAAAGATGGCTTGTTCACTTTTGAATATGAAGGTCACACTATTACAGACAGACAAACAAAAAATGGTTGGCTCAAAGAAATTTTGGGCCAGCGCTAGCCCTGAAGAAGTGCATAAAGAGCTAGGAATATTGAATAATATACAACGACTAAATACCACATGTGCAATGTTAATCATTTGGTAAGTGTTTAAACAATCATGGGTGCATTAACTGACCCTTTTTCACCCTGAAATCAGTCCACTGGTAAAAAAAAAAAAAAAAAAAAAAAAAAAAAGATAAACCTACCTACCCTCCTACATTTTTCTGGCCATGTTCCCTGAACCAAGACTATTTTTTTATTTGGCCTTATCAACAAAATAAAAAAATCCACATATATATTAGGCTGCAAAGTTTCACCTTTGCTTGTTATTATCCGCATCCATAGGCGGAGGGATATTGTTTTGGCGATGTCTGTCTGTCCTTCAGTCCGTCTTTCCGTCCATCCGTGCGGCACTTTTGTGTCTGGAGCCATATCTTGGAAGTGCTTTCGAGAATTTCCTTGAAACTTGGTATGAGTATATATATGGATAAGAGGATGATGTACGCCAAATGGCATTGTACACCATTTCTTAATAATGGAGTTATGGCCCTTTGTATCTTAAAAAAATGCTTTTTTAGCTGAGTGTCAAATATAACACTTTTGTGTCCAGAAGCATATTGGCGGGGGATATCAATTCACTGAATTTGCTGGTTTCATTTCAGTTTTTACAAAGTTGGAGAGATCAGCTCTAGAGCTCTGTGATAGACCAAATAACAACGAGCCTCCGCTCAAACTCTCAGAAAGCGACACTCAGACACTTCTCTTCCATCTATACGAAAAAAACTTCATTGATATCCTGAATGACAGTTTCCTGTCCATGTTCTACTTTAGTATTCGTGATCATAACAAGGTCTTAAACACGTCCATGGATGACGAAAACAGGGCAAAAACACTGATAAACACCATGAAGCAATGCCCTGATAGGATATTTCAGGACTTATGTAAAGTGTGTGTACAGCATGAGTATCCAGAGGTGGTGCAGAAACTAGAGCGGCGAGCGAGTAGGCCAGATTGCAGGCAGCGTCAGAAGAGAGCCATTATACATGCAGACAGTAAGGCCAAACAAAATACTTGTATACATGTACATTGTGAGAGCTTCTCTCTGTAAAAACGGGGTTAAATGTTTTTGGGTAAAGTGGCCTCCCAGATGAGCCTTTGCAGTCGTCACAGGCTAATCCGGGACGACACTTTTCTCGAAACTGTTTGCTTTTCTTGATTTTTACATTAAAAGAAGTCTTTGGAGAGCAAAACTCAAGTTAAGGTTGGAAGTGCACTGGCTTTTCAACATCTGGGACAAAACTTTACCCACATGTATTAAAAACCCTGTTTTGATAGTGAACAGCTCATTGTGTTTTGGACATATAAAAAAAAAACAGGTATATAAGGGATTAAGTGTTTTTGTAGTGTAAGACTTCACAAAATATGTGGAACAAATCAGGTGCCAATATGACATATAATGGAAGCTGTCATGCAACTTTCTCACTCTGTGTGCAGGGTTTTCATTAGGATTCTTTGTAGCAGGCTTTTTAGTTATTTGAGGAGGCCAACCTGCTAGGGGGGTCCGGGGGCATGCCCCCCTCCTTTTGAAATAAAGGTGCCAAATTGTTGCTTTTGAGCGATTTTACATGATTTTCCTCAGTTAAAATAGAGGATATAAATGTGAATTATTAAGTCCTCAGGTTACATCAACTCTCAGGGGTGTCAATTGTCCCAAATTTGAAATCCTGAAAATAAAATCTGGGTGCCGATAGGGCCCACGGCAGGTTCAGGGCACACCCTGGACAGGGGTCCAGAGGCCCTCGGAAGCACCTGCAATTTAGCTTCTTTGAAACAAAGAAATCACTTCTCCTGAGCTTTAAGACACCTGTATTTTTAAGAGATTCAAAACAGAAAAAAAATACTTTGGCTAGCAAATATCGCAATCTATTTCTTTAAATTTTCATGTAGATGCATGGGTCTGAGGTGGAATGTCTCCGTCGGGGGCGAAGGGCCCGGGCCCTAGCTTAATGTATAATTTCTGTGCAGTACAAAACATGTATTCTTTACAGTATTAATGAAAATCTGAATTAAACAAACACTGGAAATGTTAACATTTTAATAAGTTGTAACTTCCAATAATGACAATGACATTTCAAAATATATAATTAAAGCAATTTAAATGACTAGTCCACAAGTAGTTATTCATTGCAAATAAGAAGAAACAGTACAAACTGTAAACATCTTTATCACCTGTCAAACAATAACATTCAATATAATTAACCTCTACTTAACACGATCCCATTTTACGAAGAGAATCTGACTAGCAGTTCAAATAATATTACCAAAGGAGTAAGTTACCTTAAGAAAAATAAAGTCTGATAAACATCACAATAATTAAAACAATAATACTGAAGCATTTTATGAGCAAATACCTGAACATTTATAAGTAATACTGTGGTAAGAGTACACAATGACTGTCTTTTTCTGAAATAATTGATTATTCAGTTTATAAAGATTGTGTGCCTGTTGACATGAGAATAATTGTTTTTATTTGATTAATTTTATTTTTTGGAAAAAAAAATCGGGCATAGGTTGCCCCAGCTGATGCAATCTTAGGATTTAAATATTTTGCTGAGGAAGCTTCTTTGGGCCATTTTTTTCAAATACAAATTTGGACGTTGCTTAACATTGCAGTGCCAATTCAATATATTTAGCATTTAAGGCAACCAAGTCCAACCTTAATCATGAAAAAATAGGAGAGTTTGGGGCTCAAGAGTTTCATTTATCCTAATGAAAGACTCACCCTCCTGTAAAATGTGGTAACAAATAAATCCACTTACCGCTCGGAGGATCAAAACTCCGCGGAGAAACCAAACATCAACGAAATCTGTCGAAAATCGAATAAAAAACGAAATGTAAGTGTAGCAGGAAAGTGCATTTATCCGGAGGTGCCGGTAAATGATAAACGTTAACAAAACTGGAACAAGATAACTTCAACAGAGAACTATCGTTCTAACTCGAAACACAAACGAAAAAGTCGTTTATTTTTCTTTTTTTTTGACATATCCAATTGTTGACTTTGTCACAGTTTGTGACCTTTAATCAAAGTCGTACAGTCTCGTTACCCGCTCCGCGATTGGACAATTATATCGATACGACCAATGAGAAAGCAGTTAACATATATCGGTTAAGGTTGTTTACTTCCGTTTCAGACAGTTAGTATATCAACGAATACTAAATATCTCGTCATCGTCGTGAAAATTTGCAGATGTTTTTTTTTTCTTTCCGAATTTGAGCCGGCCTGAATAACATTTGAGGCGGTCAAATCGGCCGCCGGCCGCCTCCTAATGAAAACCCTGTGTGTGTATAATAAACGACAGACTTATAATTAAAATTGAATATCTTTGACAGTTTTAATGTAATGCCAGTTTGTATCTTACTTGTTAAATATGATTGTACACACTGTTATATTAATTTTAGTGTTTTTAGGTATTGGTATCTTATATTGAATCAAAGTTAGAAGCGCAGAATGTTCTAATTCACTTTAAATCACACTAGAAGTAAGAACCATTAGATCATGTATGTTCAGGAATACATGGCAGTTTAACTTTTCCAAATATTTAGATCAGAACGATGGAGAGGGTCCCTCTTCATCCAAGACAGTCAAGCTTCTGTCATCCGCAGATGAGCATAGACTGGTGTCGACGTTACAGAAATCATCTTCAGATGTTCAGCATGCTTTAGATGAATATGGTACATTAAATCAGAAAAAATTAGTTATTGTTTTATATGAACATTTAACAGCGAAGATGAAGCTTTTAGAATGAAACTTATATACCTTTTTAGCTCACCTGTCACAAAGTGACATGGTGAGCTTATGTGACCGTGTGATGTCTGGCGTCCGTATGTGTGTGCGTGCGTCCGTCAACAATTTGTTTGTGTAGAGTGTAGAGGTCACAGTTTTCATCCAATTTTTTTGAAATTCAGTCAGAATGTTTATATTGAAGAAATCTGAGTTGGGATTGTATTTAGGTCATCTGATGTCAAAAACTAGGTGACTAGGTCAAAAACTAGGTCAAATAATAGAAAAACCTTGTGTAGACAATAGAGGTCGCAGTTTTCATCCAATCTTTATGAAATTTGTTCAGAATGTTTATCTTGATGAAATCGGGGTTGGGATCGTATTTGGGTCATCTGAGGTCAAAAACTAGTTCACTAGGTCAAAAACTAGGTCAAATAATAGAAAACCTTGTGTAGACAGTAGAGGTCACAGTTTTCATCCAATCTTTATGAAATATGGTCAGAATGTATATATTGATGAAATCTGGGTTGGGATTGTATTTGGGTCATCTGGGTTCAAAAACTAGGTCACTAGGTAAAAAACTAGGTCAAATAATAAAAAAACCTTGTGTAGACAGTAGAGGTCACAGTTTTCATCCAATCTTTATGAAATTTGGTCAGAATGTTTATCTTGATGAAAACTGGGTTGGGATCGTATTTGGGTCATCTGAGGTCAAAAACTAGGTCAATAGGTCAAATAATAGAAAAACTGTCAACAATTTGTTTGTGTAGACAGTAGAGGTCACAGTTTTCATCCAATCTTTATGAAATCTGGTCAGAATGTTTATCTTGATGAAATCTGGGTTGGGATAGTATTTGGGTCATCTGGGGTCAAAAACTAGGTCACTAGGTCAAATAATAGAAAAACCTTGTATAGACAATAGAGGTCACAGTTTTCATCCAATCTGTATAAAATTTGGTCAGAATGTTTATCTTGATGAAATCTGGGTTGGGATTGTATTTGGTAAGTCAGGTGAGCGATTCAGGGCCATCATGGCCCTCTTGTTTAATATTCACATTATTTTAAAAATTCAAGTATGTAAATGTAAAAAATATTCTTCTAAATTGATCATGTTAGTGTCAATGCTTTATGATCATGTTAGATTTTAGCAAAACCAACTCATAGTTTCTTGGAATGGTTATTTTTTGAGGACATACATTATTTGAATGTTTGTAACCACTGTGGGAGTGGCTCAATGTAAAGTACATTTGTTATTATAAATGTTAGTGTAATAGTGCGTCATGCTGTCAACTAACCATGCCTCAAATATCTTTTCGGCACAGTTTCTTTGATGTTATAATATATTATTTATATTTTTTGTATATGTTTATATTATGAATCAAGTGTTCTTCAGGCTAAATTAACTGTGATCAAACTAATACTGACCTTACATGTATATCTGCATTATCCTAAAAGCTATTTGTATGGTTGTTGCTTCTGTAGCTTAAAGTATCTTTTTAAGGTTGATCCAGAACTGACTGTAATATCAATCTCCGCCTAGTAAAGGCAATACAGTGGAGCCTTGTGTATTTTTATGCCCTCCTTCGAAGAAGAGGTGGTATATTGTTTTGCACATGTCGGTCCGTCAGTCCACCAGATGGTTTCTGGATGATAACTCACAAACGCTTAGGCCCAGGATCATGAAACAGTCAAACTTCATAGGTACATTGATCATGACTGGCAGATGACACCTATTGATTTTCAGGTCACTAGGTCAAAGATGAAGGTCACAGTGACTCGAAATAGTAAAATGCTTTCCGGATGACTACTCAAGAATGCTAAGGCCCAGGATCATGAAACTTGATTGGTACATTGATCATGACTGGCCAATTACCCCTTTTAATTTTCAGGTCACTAGGTTAAAGGTCAACGTCATAGTGACTCGAAACAGTTAAATGGTTTCCGGATGATAACTCAGAATGCTTACGCCTAGGATCATGAAACTTCATTGGTACATTGATCATGACTGGCAGATGACCCCTATTGATTTTCAGATCACTAGGTCAAAGGTCAAGGTCACAGTGACTCTAAACAGTAAAATTGTTTCCGGATGATAACTCAAGAATGCTTACGCCTAGGATCATGAAACTTCATAGAAACATTGATCATGACTGGCAGATGACCCCTATTGATTTTCAGGTCACTAGGTCAAAGGTCAAGGTCACAGTGACTTGAAACAGTAAAATCGTTTTCGAATGATAACTCAAGAATGCTTACGCCTATGTTCATGAAACTTCATAGGTACATTGATCATGACTGGCAGATGACCCCTATTAATTTTCAGGTCGCTAGGTCAAAGGTCAAGGTCACAGTGACTCTAAACAGTAAAATGGTTTCCTGATGATAACTCAAGTATTATTAGGCCTATAATCATGAAACTTCATAGGTACATTGATCATGACTGGCAGATGACCCCTATTGATTTTCAGGTCACTAGGTCAAAGGTTAAGGTCACAGTGACAAAAAACATATTCACACAAAGGCTGCCACTACAACTGACAGCCCATATGGGGGGCATGCATGTTTTACAAACAGCCCTTGTTTATTCATTGCGCAGGTTTTATGCTTGACTCTGTCAATAACAGCTCAATTGTGCTGCAACTATTTAGTTATTTGTTGATTATTGCGCAGGTTTCAAGCTGGAGACTGTCAATAACGGCTCAATAGTGCTGCAACTATTTAGTTATTATGCCCCCCCCCCCCCCCTTGAAGGAAGAGGAGGTATATTGTTTTGCACATGTCGGTCGGTTGGTCCGTCCACCAAATGGTTTCCAGATGATAACTCAAGAACGCTTAGGCCTAGGATCATGAGACTTCATAGGTACATAGATAACAACCGGCAGATGACTCCTATTGATTTTCAGGTCACTAGGTCAAAGGTCAAGGTCACAGTGACTCTAAACAGTAAAATGGTTTCCAGATGATAACTCAAGAATTATTTGGCCTATAATCATGAAACTTTATAGGTACATTGATCATGACTGGCAGATGACCCCTATTGATTTTCAGGTCACTAGGTCAAAGGTCAAGGCCACAGTGACAAAAAACGTATTCACACAATGGCTGCCACTACAACTGACAGCCCATATGGGGGGCATGCATGCTTTACAAAAAGCCCTTGTTTGTTGATTATTGTGCAGGTTTCAAGCTGGAGACTGTCAATAACGGCTCAATAGTGCTTCAACTACGCCCACAGCAGCCAGATTCGTTCCAGAAGCTGAAGGAGAACTGTCGGTCCGGGAAGATCAAGGACTTTATACCGGTAGTGTACAGCAGGGAGGGGGTGCCTCTCCAGGAGGGAGAGTACAGGCTCAAATTCTTCATCTACCTGCTGCCCACTGCAACAGATAGCCTTGGTAGGTAGTTGGTTCTCTTTTTTGTGCAACCCAATGGAGGAAATATTAAAAGCAAACTATTCTATTAAATCTGTAAATCCACAATTTTTAGCTTACCTGATTGCTCAGGTGAGCTTTTGTGACCGGTCTTTGTCCGTCGTCTGTTTGTCCGTCTGTCCGTCCATCCATCTGTCCACATTTGTTCGTAAACACTCTAGATGCCACATTTATTGTCCGATCTTCATGAAACTCGGTCAGAAGCTTTGTCCCAATGAAATCTCGGTCGAGTACGAAACTAGGTCGTGCCGGGTCAAAAACTAGGTCATAAGGTAAAAAAAAAGAAAAAACTTGAAAACACTGTAGAAGTCACATTTCATGCCCAATCTTCATGTTACTTTGTCAAAATGTTTGTCTCAATAATATGTTGGTTGAGTTCAAAAGTGGTTCCGGTCCGTTGAAAAACATGGCTGCCAGTGGGCGGGGCAGCTCTCCTTATTTGGCTATAGAGAAACCATGTTAACACTCTAGAAGTCACATTTTTTGCCCAATCATCATGAAATTTGGTCAAAACATTGGTTTTATTGATATCTTGGACGATTTTGAAAATGGTCCAGATCGGTGAAAAAACATGACCGCCAGTGGGCGGGGCATTTTTCTCTATATGTATATAGTGAAAACATTTGAACACTCTAGAAGTCACATTTTTGGCCCAATTATCATGAAATTTGGTCAGAACATTTGTTTTCTTGATATGAGAGTAGAGTTCGAAAATGGTTCTGGTCAGTTCAATAACATGGCTGCCAGGGGTGGGGGTGCAGTTTGTCTTATTTGGCCATAGAGAAACCTTGGTAACATTCTAGAAGTCACAATTTTTTCCCAATCATCATGAAAGTTGGTCAAAACATTGGTTTTATTGATATCTTGGACAAGTTCAAAAATTGTCCAGATTGGTGAAAAAACATGGCCGCCAGTGGGCGGGGCATTTTTCTCTATATATATATAGTGAAAACATGTGAACACTCTAGAAGTCACATTTTTGGCCCAATTTTCATGAAATTTGGTCAGAACATTTGTTTCCTTGATACGAAAGTTGAGTTCGAAAATGGTTCCGGTTAGTTGAATAACATGGCTGCCGGGGGGGGGGGGGGGGGGGGCAGTTTTCCTTATTTGGTTATAGAGAAACCTTGTAAATATTCTAGAAGTCACGATTTTTTCCCAGTCATCATGAAAGTTGGTCAAAACATTGGTTTCATTGATATCTCGGACGAGTTCGAAAATGGTCCAGATCGGTGAAAAAACATGGCTGCCAGTGGGCGGGGCATTTTTCTCTATATGTATATAGTGACAGGCCTTTTTCTGCCTATCTCACGGGTCTGATAGTCAGACCCATTCCCAATGCCAAATATTGATGTTTTTTCCCAATTGTAAAAAAAAATTCCCAATTTCCAACCGAAATAATCAAAACTAAAAATGCGTTTCTCGGTAGGTACCGTGTTTTAAATAATCGTGCGCCGTGTTTTAACGTGCCAATGCGTAGAACGTCATCGTATTGAGTGTTCCATAATGCAATTTTGCGATCTTGAGACTTTAGACAAAATTGCGGCCGCTTGTGTCTATGCATTTCTTAAGACACATTTACGGTCATTTTGGGTCAAAATTAGCTTTTAAATATTGAAGTGCTGGATAATTCATAATTATCTGGTCTGTATACAACAAGTGATAACCATGTGAACGCATTAATTATTGTAAATTGGTTGAGAATCGAAATCAATGGTCTGAGGTAAATAAATGTGGACTAGTTTCACTTTCAATGCTACTGTGGTTCGAAAGAGTAGATTTGGGTAAACAAATTTGGAAATCGGATGCAGTCTAAAAATGTTGCATAATACGAAGTACTATCGAAGTAAAATACGAAAAATTGACCCGAAAGGCAACAAAAACTCAAATGTTTTGTGGGGAAATACTACCGCCAGTCAGTCTACGATTAACCCATAATTTAACTCGCCCATTAGCAAGCAAATGATGAACATTGGCCACTGCCAGATTCAGAGTCACTACCCTTTGTAGCTTCTCAACATTTCAATACTGAACATTTATGATGTTTTTCTTTACTTTTGTGTTTCAAAAAATGGTTGCCTTCAGACATTTGGCAACTTGAATTTTGATTAAAAATATGTTGGATACAGGTCATTCGACTGTAAATATTCATAAAAAATGACATATCGAGCTATGTATTTTAGTTGAACTTCAAGCATAATAAAGTCTGTGTTTTTTTATCATACATGTACTTACGTTAGCAGTGGACAATGACTGTTGCATGGTAAAAAACAGTTTAAAACTTTCTTACCATTTTTGGGCAATACCTTTGTTTGAAAGCATAAGATTTAAAAGAAAAAATCAGAAAAATAATTTCCCAAAAAATGCTTTTGTCGATGAAAATTCTTCCCAAATTGGAAGATTTGGCGACTCGAAAAATCCCAATTTTGCTAGGTACTTTTTCCTAAAATAATCAGAAAAAGGCCTGTAGTGAAAACCTGTGAACACTCTAGAAGTCACATTTTTTGCCCAATTTTCATGAAATTTGGTCAGAACATTTGTTTCCTTGATATTAGAGTTGAGTTCGAAAATGGTTCCGGTTAGTTCAATAACATAGCTGCCAGGGGGGGGGGGGGGGGGGCAGTTTTTCTTATTTGGCGATAGAGAAACCTTGTAAACACTCTAGAAGTCACATTTTTTGCCCAATCATCATGAAAGTTGGTCAAAACATTGGTTTCATTGATATCTCTGACGAGTTCGAAAATGGTCCAGAACGGTGAAAAACATGGCCGCCTGTGGGCGGGGCATTTTTCTCTATATGTATATAGTGAAAACATGTGAACACTCTAGAAGTCACATTTTTGGCCCAATTTTCATGAAATTTGGTCAGAACATTTGTTTTCTTGATATGAGTTGAGTTCCAAAATGGTTCCGGTCAGTTGAATAACATGGCTGCCGGGGGGGAGGGCAGTTTTCCTTATTCGGCTTTAGAGAAACTTTGTAAACACTCTAGAAGTCACAATTTTTGCCCAATCATCATGAAAGTTGGTCAAAACATTGGTTTTATTGATATCTCGGACGAGTTCGACAATGATTCGGATCGGTGAAAAAACATGGCTGCCAGTTGGCGGGGAATTTTTCTTGTATATAGTGAAAACATGTGAACCCTCTAGAAGTCACGTTTTGGCCCAATTTTCATGAAATTTGGTCAGAAAATTTGTTTCTTTGATATGAGAGTTGAGTTTGAAAATGGTTCCGGTTAGTTGAATAACATGGCCGGCAGGGAGGGGAGGGGGGGGGGGGGCAGTTTTCTTATATTTATATAAAAGCTTGTGAACACTTAAGAAGTCACATTTTTTGCCCAATCATCATGAAACTTGGTGAAAAGATAGGTTTTATATATATCACATAATTAATGCCATAATTATTGCCCTTAGATTGTCAAAATTTTCATTATATTATACAAAGTCCTTGTAAAAACTCTAGAGGTCACAATTTTGTTTCAGATTTTATGAATCTTGGTCATAATATTTATTTTTGTAAGCAAAGTTTGATGTTAGGTAAGGGGGGTCAACTCAAAATATAGGCCACCAGGTCAAATCTTACAAAAACAAAATCACTCCATATGCCAGAGTTTTGGTTCAATAATGATGAAACTTGACCAGGATGTTTGTCTGGACAATATCTAGGTCAAGTTTGACGTTTGGTAAAGATTGAATGAACTGACTCCTCTCAGGTGAGCGAACTAGGGCCATCTTGGCCCTCTTGTTTTTGTATACCCCCGGATCAAAAGATTGGGGGTATATTGTTTTTGGCCTGTCTGTCTGTCATTCATTCATAGTGTGTGTCCCAAAACTTTAACCTTGGTTAAAGTTTTGCAATAACTTTTGCATTATTGAAGATAGCAACTTGATATTTGGCATGCATGTGTATCTCATGGAGCTGCACATTTTGAGTGGTGAAAGGTCAAGGTCATCCTTCAAGGTAAAAGGTTAAATATATGGTTCCAAAGCGGCGTCCAAACTTTAACTTTGGTCATAACTTTTGCAATACATGTATTAATGATAGCAACTTGATATTTTGCATGCATATGTTTTTAATGGAGCTGCACATTTTGAGTGGTGAAATGTCAAGGTCAATGACATCCTTCAAGGTCAAAGGTCAAATATATACCTCGAAAGCCATTTTTCATCTCTGGTAAGCAGTCATAAGGCATTAATTTCAAGGTGTGAAAAAACAACACTCATATCAATCTGCATTGTTGTATCAACGTCATATCGTTTGTATGTGTATGATTGCAGTAACTGCCTTGGATATAGTAAATGCAGCCCACTGTGAAAAAAACATTATAAGTTGTTTAAAGGGTCTGTTTTTATTTGGGTCATTAAGGGGGCAATCTTCAAAATGAATTATGTCACAGTATGTATATGTCTGTTTCTTTGACTGAGAATGATACTTTCATCAGACCAACCTTCTTAAAATTGGTCATGTTGAGTACACTGGATGGACTGTTTATAACTCATAGTAAAATTAAATATGTCTTTTTTACAGAAGACAAGAAAGTGATGTTTCATTTAGAGACAGATCCAGAGAAATCCACTGGTAATACCTGTTGTGTACGGTTCCATTTTTGATAAATGACACTTGATAAAATATAAAATTTTGCTGTAAAAAGTTTATATTTTCTTGAATAGTTGGAATTTTTATCATTCTAAATTGTTCAAGGTATTAACTTGTATAATAGCAAAACATTTAATTTTAAGCCTCTATAACGCTCAAAATCAATGAAAATTTCTTAAAGTATTTCCTAAAATAAAGTTAACACTTAGACAATGCTTGTAGTTCCTTATACATGTAGCAATAGCCAAAATTTCAACGCTAGATGTGGTATGATTACATAGATTTTTGTAGATACAAAATGCTCGTTTTTATTTTTTTGCCACAATTAATTCCATTTTAATTTCCCGCGAATATATCTATTCATACGACACAAACACTAAAATGGTACCATGTTAGTGTTTGTGTGTCGTATGAATTGATATCGTTGCAGGAAATTAAAATGGAATTAAATTTGCAAAATAATAACAAAAACGAGCATTTTGTATCTACAAACATCTATTTTACCATACCACATCTGGCGTTGAAATTTCGGCAGTTGCCACAAGGAACACTGATTTTTAATTGTTTAACTTTATTTTATGAAACATTGTATGAAATTTTTGTTGATTTTGAGTAGTAATGGGGCTTTAATATTAAAGCATACAATTAAATAAATTCAATGTTGAGTGTTCCTTTACAAATTGTATGTTAACATACTTAAAGCAAAGTCTTCCACTCAAATATTGTTTTTAATTTAAGAAAAATTGTATGGGTACAGGTACAGAAAAGAAGCGCCCTGTCCAATCTCACCATGACAACCCAATTGAGGAGCACATGAAACTCCTTTGCGAAGAGCTGGAAATCTCCAAACCCCTGCTGGCTCATTTGAAGGCAGAGAAACTTGTTGATGGCAACATCAAGGATGAAGTAGACAAGAAAAAATCAAGAGTCGAGAAGATCAGATTTGTTTTAAAAGAGCTGAGCAAACATGGAGAGAAAGGGTAAAGGATTCCTTTGTAGAAGAGTAATCCTTTTAATGTATGAACGATTCATACAGTTTTAACCTTAATTAATATATTTTGTAGATATGTTTGTTAGAAACACCATCTAATTGTTTGAGTCTTGTTTGAGCCATTGCTGTACTGGTAAGCATTCATGGTATTCATGCAGTCTTGTTTGAGCCATTGCTGTACTGGTAAGCGTTCATGGTATTCATGCGTCTTCTTTGAGCCATTGCTGTACTGGTAAGCGTTCATGGTATTCATGCAGTCTTGTTTGAGCCATTGCTGTACTGGTAAGCGTTCATGGTATTCATGCGTCTTCTTTGAGCCATTGCTGTACTGGTAAGCGTTCATGGTATTCATGCAGTCTTGTTTGAGCCATTGCTGTACAGGTAAGCGTTCGTGGTATTCATGCAGTCTTGTTTGAGCCATTGCTGTACTGGTAAGCGTTCATGGTATTCATGCAGTCTTGTTTGAGCCATTGCTGTACTGGTAAGCGTTCATGGTATTCATGAGTCTTGTTTGAGCCATTGCTGTACTGGTAAGCGTTCATGGTATTCATGCAGTCTTGTTTGAGCCATTGCTGTACTGGTAAGCGTTCATGGTATTGATGCAGTCTTGTTTGAGCCATTGCTGTACTGGTAAGCGTTCATGGTATTCATGCAGTCTTGTTTGAGCCATTGCTGTACTGGTAAGCGTTCATGGTATTCATGCGTCTTCTTTGAGCCATTGCTGTACTGGTAAGCGTTCATGGTATTCATGCAGTCTTGTTTGAGCCATTGCTGTACTGGTAAGCATTCATGGTATTCATGAGTCTTCTTTGAGCCATTGCTGTACTGGTAAGCATTCATGGTATTCATGCAGTCTTGTTTGAGCCATTGCTGTACTGGTAAGCGTTCATGGTATTCATGAGTCTTGTTTGAGCCATTGCTGTACTGGTAAGCGTTCATGGTATTCATGCATAAATAATTCTATAATTTTGGACTTGCTTAAATACATGTGTTACTAAAAAGAACACGTGTATCAATTGTTTTTATTAATCAGGTTTTCCGAAGGGAACAACTGGTTATTAAATTGGTGAATGTCGGCGGGCAGGCGGAACAAGCTTGTCCGGGCCATAACTTTGTCGTTCATTGTGAGATATTAAAATCATTTGGCACATTTGTTCACCATCATTAGATGGGGTGTCGCGCGAAAGAATGATGTCAATATCTCCAAGATCAAGGTCACACTGAGTTCAAAGGTCAAAAATGGCAATAAATTAGCTTGTCCGGGCCATAACTATGTCATTCATTGTGAGATTTAAAATCATTTGGCACATTTGTTCACCATCATTAGATGGTGTGTTGTGCGAAAGAATTACGTCAATATCTCCAAGGTCAAGCTCGCCGTGACTAAAAAATAGATTGATTTTGAAACAAGTTGGGTAACTTTGAACAATCAGTAACAATGCACATTTTTAGTTGGTCTCCCTTTATAAGCCTTTTTTAAGGTCACCTTAGCACAACGTGCTCATGGTGAGCTTTTGTGATCGTCTTTTGTCCGTCGTCCGTTGTGCGACGTCAACATTTGCCTTGTTCACACTCTAGAGGCCACATTTATTGTCCAATCTTCATGAAAATTGGTCTTAATGATATCTTAGATGAGTTCAAAAATGGTTACGTTTGCTTGAAAAACATGGCTGCCAAGGGGCGGGGCATTTTTCCTTATATGGCTATAGTAAAATCTTGTTAACACTAGAGACCACATTTATTGCCCAATTTTCATGAAATTTGGTCAGAAGATTAATCCCAATAATATTTTGGACGAGTTCGAAAATGATGCCAGTAAGTTGAAAAACATGGCCGCCAGGGTGCAGGGCATTTTTCCTTATATGGCTATAGTAAAACCTTGTTAACACTCTAGAGGCCACATTAATTGTACAATCTTCATGAAACTTGCTGAGATGATTTGTCCCAATGATATCTTGGATGAGTTCAAAAATGGTAGCCTTTGCTTGAAAAACATGGCTGCCAAGGGGAGGGCATTTTTCCTTATATGGCTATATATGGCTATATTTAAATCTTGTTAACACTCTAGAGGCCACATTTATTGTCCGATCTTCATGAAACTTAGTCAGAACATTCATCCCAATGATATCTTGGACTAGTTTGAAAATGATGCCGGTTGGTTGAAAAACATGGCCACTAGGGGGCGGGGCATTTTTTCATATATGACTTTAGTAAAACCTTGTTAACACTCTAGTTATGTTATAAAGTGCTGCTTTAATGTATTCTTACAATGAAGACAATGTTAAGTTAATATCCTTCATATTTTGCATATTAAACTTGCAATAAACTATAGATTCTTAAAATTTAATAACACCATTAATTCATAACCTCTTTAAAATTATTTATTTAATTCAGTTGCCCAATCTTCATGAGCTTTGGTCAGAACATTTGTTTCCTGTGTAGTAAAGTTTGGTTTTATTAAGTCATTATTATGTACCATTAACTGTATTATTTAATTTTTCATAACACAGAATTTTCATAATTAACATAACTGTTTTAGTCATTATTACTTATGGTAAGCCTATCAACTAAGAGATAGCTGAAAGAAAGACAACATGTACATAATTTTGAAGTATCTATCTCCCTTGTTTAACCTGCTGAGTCATGTGTTCCAATCTATTTTTACTTCTGCTCTAGAATGTGTTAGACCCCTTGGTTTCAAAACACTTAACGGGTAAATACTTCAAAATGCATATTTTTCTAGTATAATGACATTTTTGGCTAAGTTGTAATTTCTTGTGTAAATCTGCACTTATTGTTATGTCACATTTGTTTGTAGCAAATTAATCTATAATGGGAACTATTACTGAAGCCATCTTTGAGAAAGTCCCTGCAGTTATTGTTCATTGCAGTGTGTTACTTTTTACCACTCTGCTTTCTGAGCCAGGTAGTGTCTGATACAGTTAGAAAACCAGCATGAGTTGCCCTGAACAAATTGATAATGACCACAGACTGACAGAATCATGATTCCTAGGTACTTAATTTCTCTCTCACTGTGCTCTATGCCAGATGTTAATATCAGTGGTCAGTAATACAAGCTAGTTGTGAAGTGTTTGAGATATTTTATTTCACAGAAGGAGTATTAAATGCATGTTTGTAACAATTAACAAAAAATATGTAATTTAAATGGGAACTTCATATCAAAACAAGATTCCATAATAAATCACTATATAATCATATTTAAGATATGTTAACACATATCAAATGGATACTCTATGAAAACAATAAAGAAATAATTTCAATTATAAGTTTCTGGAGATAGAAATCAGAATCAGAATAACCTTCAAAGTCAAGATTTACCTTCTTATTTGCAGAGTTCATTAATCAAGATTTAATCATTTTCAGGCTTTATGTATTAAGACGATGTCAGATAATTGAAAATAAAACGGTAATGATACACAATATTAATGAAATGAAATATAAAATCGATACATTTTCATATTTCTAATTTTTTTAGTGTAAAACAGCCTACTGTTGAATAATATGTTTATAAAATTATATTTAAGTAAACGGCAATACCTTTAGTTAATTGTATTACAACCAATCAGCGGTGTCATCCTGACCCGAAATAAGCGTTTGTCGAATAAATATTTCCTCATTACATAAGTGCTCATAAAGTAACCTAACCTGTAACCATCCCGTGACCGGTTCATTTGCATAAGCAAACGAGACAGCAATACCACACCTGGATACGACAGTTGAGTTCAAAAATGGTTTGGATCGGTAAAAAAACATGGCCGCCAGGGGGGGGGTCTTTTTCCTTATATTTATATAGTAAAAAAGCTTGTGAACACTCTAGAAGTCACATTTTTTGCCTAATCATCATGAAATTTTGTCAAAACATAAGCTATGTGGATGTCTTGGACGAGTTTGAAAATGGTCGTGATAAGTGGAAAAACATGGGCACCAGGTGGTGGGACAGTTTTCTTTATATGTATAAAGTGAAAACATGTGAACAGTCTAGAAGACACATTATCTTCATGAAATTTGGACATATCTTGGAAGAGTTCAAAAATGGTTCAGGTCTGTTAAATAAAACATGGCCGCCAGGGGGCCATTTGTTGTTCATTCTTCATGAAACATGGTTAGAACATTATTGTGTTTCATTGATATCTTGGGCTGCAAAGAACAGGTCATTTCTTTTTATCTCAGGTGAGCGACTTTGGGCCTTTCAGGCCCTCTTGTTTTCAAATTGAAATCAAGGTCGCCACGAGTAAAAAAAGATTGAATCTTACACAAGGGGGGTAACAATGCACATTTTGAATTTTCTTCCTTTATCAGACTTTTTTTTCAAATTGAAAACCTGGTTTTGTGACAATTTTGTCCCTTGTTTACCTTGCTTGTGCATTTATTATTTTGCAGATATTCAGCCTTGAAAGACTTTGTCAAAGAAGACAATGAAGACTTGTACAAGGAACTTATTACCAGGGATAAGGTAAAGGTCATTGACAGCAAGCTGGATACCATGGCAAAGGTCACCAAACACCCTTCAACTACCAGTGAAAATAAGAGGGCTCAGAAGGAGGTGTTCTACTCTGGAACTGTTATCCTGTTAGTAAAAAAGAAAGGTAAATGTTTGTTCATATTTCCAGTGCAGTGAAATTTTAAATGCTGCTATGAATGCAACTCAGGTGAAGGCAACTTTTATGGGTTAAAGATAACTTACAGAGCATTCAGCAATACTAGCAATACGTTATTGTTTGTCCCAGTTGTTATGAGCTTGGACATTATAGTTGTGTGGGATATTACTTTTTGATTAATAGACTTATTCTTGTTTCCTTTATAGAAAGAGCGTTCAGTACACGTGTTTCACATTTTAGCTAGTGAAGTTAAAAATCATATTAGAAAGGGTATGGCAGGCTTAAGGGTTGAGTTGCATGAAGCAGACAATTCCTGGCCAATAACTTAAATTTACATGAATGTTGCTGAAACTATGGGAACATGGTAGCTAGCTAGCATCTAGCCTTGGCTTGGGATTGTATTAAGGGCTAGTCAGGGTTGGTCAAAATCTCTGTAACAACAAAAAGGAAAATGGTTTCCTTTCATAAACTTGAGTTTTGATAGAGGTATTATGATGAAATTATGTTTGTAGGTAACTTACATGCATACTTAAGTTAGGCTTCCATTTGTGTCAAGGTCACTGCTTCTTAACCAGTTTAAACTCAATAACTTGAATTTGGACGGATTTATTGCGCTGAAATTGTGTGTGTAGATAGCCTACTGACAGAAAATCTTACACGTGTATGGAATTTCCATTTATCTTGTTTGTTTTTTTTTGTTTTTGGCGGGAGGGGTGGTTGCAAACATTTTATTTCAGTACAACCTTTTACACAGAAATATATTCGTTGTTTAATATGATGTTTATTTCAAGAAAGCGCTTACTTTACTTACATTATAACCCTCATCCTTTTCAAAAAAAATCTTTCTTTGTGAGCTATGGATAAAAAGAAAAAAATATCAGCAACTAAATAATTTAGGAACCTAAATTGTTTGAATGCAGACACTTTGATTACATTTCATGTGTGCAATGCATGATTGAAAATATAGCTTTTGTTTCAGCCGCAGTGTCCAAGGGAGACAACATTGAAACTGACTGTACAACTTCAGACATAGAAATTACCTGTCCAGAGATTATTGATCCCCAGTGTTTTTTCACAGAATCTGGTAAGAGTAAACACTATCTTTTCTCTTATGAAAATAGTTAAATGTATATTTTTAAACGCAAAAAAGATGTTAGGGGAATTTGGTTTGACATTTGCATGATATTGTCAGAGAACACTTATTACTCTTTAAGTGCCATTGGTTTCATCTGACATTAGCCACACTTTATGGGCATGTTTGCATTACCAGTACATTCCTTGCAAATGTTACTTGTATATGAACAGCTATTTTGTTCCATGTATTGTAAAATAATCGTGGTGTTATGTTCTTCTATTATCAAAATTTACTTAGGGTGTTTAATTATATAAACTTCATATAAATATTGCAAAATAATATTTTACAATTGTTTCCTTTGAAACCACAAGGTCAGAAGGGTAAATATTTGCTATGTTACACCACTCTGACAAGATTTTCTAGTTTTGAGATCAGAATGGTGATTGAAAAATATTCAGTTGTGATTTATTGTATAACCTATTTATAAGAAATAATTATGTTACTTTAATAAAAATGAAAATAAAAGTGCAATCTTAAACTTTTATAATAAATATGTTTCACAATTGTCAAAAAAAATGAGTGTTTTTTGCTATTACAGTGTCTAAGTGTGACAGTGTCAGCAACCAGACTGGTGTTACTATGGTAATAGAAGAGGACTGGAGTCTGGTCGGCGAAAAGTCAACCTCAAAAAGGGGTATGTTGTCATGGAGTAACAGCTACATTTTTATAGAATAAGAAAAAAACAGTCCATTTTCACAAAATAAGAAAATAAAAGTTCCGTTCTCACGAAATAATAGAATAACAGTTCCGTTTGCCCAGAATAAAAGGTCAGTTTGAGAGGATAAAAATTACCCAACAAGTAATTATTTTATTCTGTACATCAAGGTATTTGCACCATTTTATAAACACAATTTATTTGGCGGGGGATAGCAATTAAACAAATTTACTTTTAAACGTATGGATCCAAAAAGAATTATATGAATTTGTTTGTATTGTTTTCTTAATAAGCATTACAAATATGATTGTAATTCCAGGTTTTTTTAATTGGTTGGGTAGCAGTAATTTTACTTGGTTGGTCAAAGTAGGGGACACAAACCATACCCATAAGGAAAATATAAGCTAATTGGTCGGAGATGGGTCAATGGATATTTGATTGGCTTAGAAAGAGGAATACTTATTGAATGTCCATATTGGAACTTTCCAAAGAAACTTTAGTATTAGAGATCAATTTATAGGTAAAATAAAGCTGAATGCAACCATCATTTCTGTCTTATACTGTCTCCCTCTGTTCCTTCCTGAAGACTTTTCTCTTTAAGTGGGGAAATGTCACGCAATTACCAATAATATTTTATAAAAAAACTTTTTCAGAAATCTTGACTGGAAAGCGGAAACTATCAGAGAAGCTTGGTATGTCACCTATTCTTGCTTGATTTATAATGCATAGTTAAAGAAGAATACTTTTCCAAAGATAAAAAAGATTTATCTTTAATTTGCTTCGAAGCATTGGCCAAAATTTATATTTAATACTCTTACTGGTGTCTATATTATTGTTATTTCATGTATACACCCTGTACAGAGCAAAGGTGGTATACTGGAATGATCATGGATGTCAGTCTCGCAATTTTTATGATCCTCTTTAAAATTTTCAACATTTAAGTCAATTTTCGACAGGTGGCATGGGGGCGTAATCTTCATCATTTTTGTAAACAAGCTCTTGATGGCACTATTTTATTCTTAGATTTGTTTTTAGAAGAACAAAACACCATGTAAGTGAATTATATGGATGCTTTTCTTCTATGGCATTTCCATGATGAAAATTTTACTGTAATTAAAGCCAACTTGATATTGTCAAAAATATTTGTGTACCTTGTTGTTCCAAATATTTGTGACCATAAGGCATCTGCATTTCAAAATATTGTTATTTTGCAAATATAATAACAGAAATATAGCTGTTACAATAACAGGGCTGAGTTAGTGAAAATGCAGAATTTCTAGTGTTTTATTAAACAAAAATGTTTGAAATAACACACATTACGAAGTTACATACACCTGTTTTGGCGATTAATATTTTCTTAAATTCTTTGCATAAACTAATACATATGGCATGTGAAGATATATGTAAATATATATTGCAAATATTTCCATCACAAAAACAGGTCTTAACAAAAGAATAACCTTGGTACTCCTTAGTCATAAGTTGCTATTTTGACACAAATAATGGCCATATAAACTGAAGTTTTTTCAGTCCTATTTTAAAGTATTCAATAAGTTTTGCTGTATTAAGACACTGGCAAGAAGAGGCAGCTGTCCCCAGACGAAGATGTGGGGGTTGAAGCAAGCTCTCGGAAGGTGAAGAATACTGACTGTAAGTATTTGAGACATGTGACTTAGGACTTCAGATTGGACATCTGCATGTGAACCTAAGTTGGATAGAACTTGAATCTATAAACATGTCATTGTTTCCCAGGCCTTTTTGTTGTATTGAATGCATTGTCTGTACCTGGTTTATTAGAAATTTCGAGGTACAAAGTTTTGCTCGCCAGGATGGAGTCCCTCACTTGACAGTGCAATCTTTATTCAATCATTTCAGATGAAAGAATTTTAGACAGCCTGGTATTATTTTATGCACGTGTTGATTTTGATGTTATGATGAGTTTTTGTTGAAAGACATGTTAAATGTGTTAAATTTAGTAGACCTCTCACAAATATTTGAGATGATTAAAGTTAATAATTAACATGTGACATAAACTAAAAATTCAATAAACTCATAAAAAACTGGTAACATGTAATTCAATTGACAAATTTGTACTTGTACAAATCATTTGTAGATGTAAACTGATTGCAGACTGTGTTATAGTTATTCATATTTGTAATTATTTTCTTTTCCCTGTTTGTTTTCTCTTTATTCTTTTGAAGTTACTGGTGATTTTGTTGTAATTATACAAGTTTGCATATAAAATCGTATTAGTTATTGCACTGTAAGAGTTACATGTGTGTGTGTTAACATGTGTCCACAATAACATTAAGTTGATTGTAGCGTTGATGGAGAAAATAATATGTTCACATTTCTACCAGTAGACCTGCACCTCAGAATGGGAGTAGCAGTGCTTAGGTTACAGTACATAGTGACCAAGCACTTATTGCCACAGTAAATAATGCCTAACACTGAATAATGTCCTTCTTTAAACTTTAATGCATTAAATAAAATGTCAAAAATAAGGTTTGACATAAAAAAAATTCGCTCTTAATCTGTTCATACTAGAATTTATGTTTTTTTTAACTGTTATATTATAAAAGATGTTACACACTGTTATGCTATTAATTGTTCCCTACCGGTTTCATCGGAGAGGACTTATGGTTTGCGCTCTGTGTGTCAGTGAGTCTGTCAGTCTGTCACACTTTTCTGGATCCTGCGATAATTTTAAAGTTCTTAATATTTTTTCATGAAACTTGTAACATGGACAGAAGGCAATATGGAGATTATGCACTTTATTTCATTTTTGTTCCTATGTCAATAATTATGGTTGCTATGGCAACAAATAGACTAGAAATACTGCTGAAAATGGTGGATCCTGCACACTTTTCTGGATCCTGGGATTACTTTAAAAGCTCTTTATATTTTTTCATAAAACTTGAAACATGGATAGATGGCAATATGGACATTATGCACGTCATTTCATTTTCTTCCTACCTCAAAAATTTTGTCTGCTATGGCAACAAATTATATATATATATATATCAGGGATCATATTTTCCCGCTACATCAATCGGTCTGGATTTAAATGGGGAAAGTGTCCGAAAATTCATATCCGAAATCATGACAAATTACGTTAACATATATACCATTGATTTTGCCATTCATGAAGGTGGTATAATAAATGTATAAGTTTAATTGCCTTTTAAAAAACGGAACATACGAGTTCTCTCAATTGGTTTTATGATTTTTGTTCTCTTTTATTGTTGTTTCGTGTGCTGTTGTATCTGACTTTTTTCATCGTTGTCAATATTATTATCTGTGTAAGTCTATACCGATGTTTTAAATCGTTGTCGACTCGATAATAGCTTACATACATGCAATGAACCTAACAAATGTCTGTGCGTAGGTTGGATACTGGCAACAACAAAACCAAATAGTTGAGAAATAATTCGTGTACGTTATAGTTTGTTGTCAAATAACCGGGATTAACCCACGGCCGATAGTTAAGATCCGTAGGGATTAAAGGTTACAATACACTAAATACTTTTGGTGTTCAATGCTATACCCTCTAAAAACAAAATCTTCATTTATTTGAAGACACAATTCTCTGTACGGGCACTTGCCATGACTTTATTTTTGAATATTTCTGTGTTCATGTGGTAGGGAAAACATTGTTGTATACTACAAATTCCCTGTTTTGCTTTTAGGTTGGAGACTACATAAGACTTTGACAGTTGGCGGGAAACCATCATCAACTGGAGAGATGCCGGTAAAAAGATGGCCATAAAACAGTGACCGCTGATTCGCATTGAGTTCTTTCTTACATATTGGATGACCTATGTTTTTTATTGTTTAAATCATTGCGGCTTGGAATGCTCTTTAAGAAAAGGTATGGTTATGGGGGTGTCTACGCGCAAAAGTTTGACTTTATTTTTTGTTAAAGTTATTGCTTTTACATTGAATTTGTGCAGGAAATCTTTTGGTATGTTGTGACCTAAACTAACTTATGATAAAAATGAAATATCATCTGCAAGTGCAAAATATGACTGGGAAAGCAGATTTTTGGTCATTTCTTAGCAAAAGGGAAGAAAATAAGTGCATTAAATGCATGAATTCAGATTATTTGACCTGGAATAGTTGTTTTTCAAGTTGACCCCCCACCCTTATATATTGGAATAAGGGCTAAATTGCTTTCCGACTTAAATTCAACCGCATATTGGTTGACCGTGTCGCGTTAATGTGTTACATGAAGTTAGAATTCAACGCCAGGGACTCCGTGATCGAGTAACGCAACTAAAACTTTTGCGAAAAGCATGAACATTCAAACAGAGCCCCATTTCACCGACATGGAATGGCAGGCATTTTTACAGTATGGACAGTGCAGCAGATGCTTAACTGAGCCAGCCTTCATATTTAGTACAATCATGAATTGAGCAAGATTTTATCACTTCATATTATTCATAAAAGTACACTTAAAATACATAAATGCATGTTTTTGTTTCATTTTTTTATCTTTTTCTATTGGGTATTTTGACTTTTTCAGGAAGAGGAATGTCTGCGACTAAGTCAAGGGCCACTGGATAAGGGTTGTTGATGGCAAAACAGGTAATAATATCATTTTGTTATCATGTACACAAGCAAATAAGCATATATATGATGCTTTAGGTGTGAAAGACTGTCATAATCAGGATTGTGGTCACTCACACCCTTGCCGTCATGTAATTCTCCTCGCAGTTTGTATTGATAGTTTCGCGTCCTGACATGTAAAGCTCGTGCTTTGTTGGCAGCTGAAGTTGGCACTTAACAGGGTTATCCTTGTTTCTGAGCATGTGTGCAGTACAGCTGAGTTGATTTGCTACTTGTTACCCTACAATTAGCTTGTTTTTGGTATTGTTTTCTCACAATATGCTTATATTCATGTTTCCGGCTTAAAATGGTGTCGCGCCTTACTTAAACATAGGATTGTTATAGCAAGTGTCCCCTTCATCATTTACCTTAGAGGGATTTTTTGGACAAAATTTGGCACTTTCAGCAACTTGTTTTGTTTTTTATTTGGTACATGGTTCTCTCATTCAGTGATTTAATGACAGTATTGTCCTTATTCTTTTTTCTTTGCATAGAAAGGTGACATGAATCATTGATATTTGTTGTGTTGAGAATTCTGCAGGAAGCTGTGTCCCCAAAAGAAGTACTAGAAACCCCTTTCAGGACACTGCCTTGATCTGAACTGCCTTTCTACCCCTGTTACTACATGGAACATCATTGCTAAGCTTATAATGCTTGCCTACATATGTGTTTTTTGTTCAATTTAACTTTTCCTTCCAGCTTAAACCCTCCCCCCCCCCCAACAAATGAGCATTGTATTGTTTCGCTTGGTTACAAACTCCCATTTGGACCAGATTGCCACCATAAAAATAGCCTAAAGTACTTATTTTGTGTCCAAAATATGAAAATTTGTATTGTCTTGAACCTCTAAATGAGAGCTGGCAATGCATTTTGACCATCTGCTGCAGTTAAAAGGCACCCATGACATTACATGCTAGAATATTTCATTGGCGGCTGGTAAATAAATGGTCACCGATCGACAAGGCGCTTTCAAGATTTTACACTTTTATTGGTGTGAAATAACAAGTTATTGGAAGCTTATTGATTTCTACACTTCAAAGTATCTTTGATCTCTCATTTTGACTAATTAGTTTATTGTCTTGGATGAAATTGGATTGTTTTTGCTTTGAAATTGGCATTTTTGGGATGATTAAAAAAAAACACACAAAAAAGACATTATCAAAATTGCTTAGAGTGAAAATATCTAACAAATTCATTCTTTCCCCACCACACATTAGCCCCACTTGCATGTCTTTTTGGTTTGTTTTGGTATTTTATTGCAGATATTGAACACAACAGCTTTAAATCTTAAAGGGGCAGTTAAGCTTTAACAGGCCTAATATCGCCTTCTTCGGACTGAAAACACCCGCGTGTGAAAATATGATACAGAATGGCCAAATGGACAGCTAATCCAGCCAAACTTAATATATTGGTGCAATATGGATGGGATGATAATAATATGAAAGAAAAACACATTTCAGTAAAAATAAATTTCTCTTATAGGTTACAATACACTAAATACTTTTGGTGTTCAATGCTATACCCTCTAAAAACAAAATCTTCATTTATTTGAAGACACAATTCTCTGTACGGGCACTTGCCATGACTTTATTTTTGAATATTTCTGTGTTCATGTGGTAGGGAAAACATTGTTGTATACTACAAATTCCCTGTTTTGCTTTTAGGTTGGAGACTACATAAGACTTTGACAGTTGGCGGGAAACCATCATCAACTGGAGAGATGCCGGTAAAAAGATGGCCATAAAACAGTGACCGCTGATTCGCATTGAGTTCTTTCTTACATATTGGATGACCTATGTTTTTTATTGTTTAAATCATTGCGGCTTGGAATGCTCTTTAAGAAAAGGTATGGTTATGGGGGTGTCTACGCGCAAAAGTTTGACTTTATTTTTTGTTAAAGTTATTGCTTTTACATTGAATTTGTGCAGGAAATCTTTTGGTATGTTGTGACCTAAATCACGAGTGCGAACCACGCATCTAAACTTCCGGTCGTGAGTTATTCAATAACAAACAATCAAGTTCACGAATTATTTTGGTTCTAACATGATTTTTACTAAAGATTTATACAATGTATATTATTTTTCTTGCGTACTATTTTATGTGAAGTTCCGCCCATAAAAATAACTTTCGGCTGTTCTGTCAATCAGATCCGCAACTTTCATTTAGTTATTGCCAGTCAGTTCGATGGTGGAAAATGTATCGGCATGTTTTGTTTAGTTACAGCGCGTGTTTTCAGTGTATAAGGTCCGCCCACAATAATATGAATTATTGCAGAATATCCGATTTTCTTTGTTTATATGAAAGTTTACTGTATGACTGTTTACTGCATGAAATGCACACTTTCCACGAGGATTATGAAGTTTTCATCTCCTAAGTAACTGTCAACGATTTTATCGTGACGAGTACATATTTTGGACCGATTAGTGTGCTAGGTATAAGCCAGTGAAATTATCGATTGATATTGACACGGGGTTATTCACGCATGACTAATACACAACCGCGCGAATTTTCGCTGCTTGGGGTCATACTCTGATACTAGTCGGCTGACACGCAATAAACTGGTCCTGACCGGTTTAGAGACTGCAGTGAATGGTACAGATAATCGAAATACTAGTTATTAGGGTATGTTAGCATGTGCACTGTGTAATCGATTTCATGACATGGGAATTTTAGCTCACAGAAACGGACCGACTGTTTGGGATTTTCAATCGGTCTTTCATGACCCCAATCGGTCTAGGACCGACAAAACCGAAAAAAATATGATCCCTGTAATATATATATATATATATATATATATATATATATATATATATATATATATATATATATATATAATCTGACAATGGTGGTGCCGGTAGGGGACATATATTGCTTGGCATTAGTCTTGTTTTCTCTGAAAATGTACCTTTATCTCAATCATATATGGATAATTCTGATAAAGTGATATGTGCACTCAGATCATTGAATTAATATTCTTGACGTATGTTCATTAAAATCCACATTCATAAGCACACAGTTCTTAGAAACAGTCTTTCTTTGTGTGCCAATGTACATACTAGTCCTGTACTGTGATAATATACAAGATTTCTTTCTAGAGGAGATGGAAAGTTAGAAAAAAGAACAGAAATCTTTTTGTTTCTTTTGCCTCTTGGATTTTGTTTAATTATTTCTAATGTAAAGCTGAACTCGCATTCAAAAATTTATGAAGAGACAACTTTATAATTTTATGTCATTAATTCTAGGTCTGTTTAATTCAATGCCATCAGACGTTATAATGTAAAAACAATTGTTAAAAAAACAGGTTGAATTGAATGTTCAGCTTGAGTACTGATTTCCATTAGGAGCTTTGTCAATGGCCCTGCAGAGCTGGCTCGTGTCATGGAAGCCTTTTCTCATCCTTAGTTGTTTTGTCTTCTTGCAGTAACTAAGAAATCAGACAATGAAGACTTGGTCACAGCCAACAGCGGGAAAACAAAAGAGGCCAAATCACCTGAAAAGTCTTGATTCCTGGGACGAGGCGTTTCTCATCTGGATAGTTCTTAATGACCTTGTTCACCACTCTGTTCAAGCAATTAAACAATTGTGTCTTGTTCTGAGAAAACTGGGTTTAATGCATGTGCGTAAAGTGTCGTCCCAGATTAGCCTGTGCTCAAGCTAATCAGGGACGACACTTTCCGCTTTTACTAGATTTTCGGTAAAAAGGGGTTTCCTTTAAACGAAAATAACCATTAAATCGGAAAGTGTCGTCCCTGATTAGACTGTGCAGACTGCACAGGCTAATCTGGGACGACACTTTATGCAAGAATGCGACTCAATTATGTATTTAATTTTACAAAAAAAATACACAAATACATGTTTGGAAGTCAGTTGGCTTGGTCTACCCATGTTGCCCATTCATAATATTTATGAAACTCAATATGCCATGATTTTAAGGGTTAAAGAACACCAAAAGTGTTGTAATAATTGTGAGTAATATATTAATATCTTCTTCAAGATGAAGTGCTGCGTTTTGAATTCCATGTAAGAATCAAGTTTATGTTGTTCTAAAAAGGAGACAGTTTCAATAATAATCTTCGGTCTAAGAATTTGTTGGTGAATATGGCATGCTTGAAACAGTATTGAATGTATCTAAGTGCTCTTTAAGTATTTTTTTTTCTTTCTTGAAAGCATTGTAAAAATGGTTTAAGTGATCACAGCGATGTTTTTTTCTTGTGTAGTTAAATGGGCTTGGTACTTTTCATATATTTCATTCACCGGTACTATGTGTAGTCTTAAATTTTGTACTTTGGTATATCGGAAACAAATCAAGTCCTCATGGAATATCAGCACAGTCGACTAGATGCTCAAAGTTCAGGTGTTAAAATGATTAACATATTTAACATTTATAATCAACTGTGTTATTGCCTCACAATGTTTTGATATTGTATTCTCCGATTTCATCAACCATTCTACATGTATCCATGATTGTGAAAAATTGTTGTAGGCAAATTCATGCTTTACTTCTAAGTGTACATGATCTGATCTCAATGTTTTTGTGTTCATAACTGAAAGAATTGTTTTTAGATTCTAGGTCTCTTAATGCTTTAAATTTTAAACGTTGTTTGGTTTGCGCCAGTGTTTGTGTACTTGTTTCAATGATTTGTTTGATTTTAATTGCAAAGTATTGAATATGTACGACAGTTCTAAAGTTAATTCACTTATGTTGTAGAATAGATTCATCATACAATGTTATGACACTCTTGTTTTTGTAAATGTATTTTGTATAAGAATATAACCTTTGTTTTGTATCTATTTAGATGATTTTAGTCAATTTGTGTAACTGTTTGGGCATTTCAGGCCCAGGTTTTATATTTCACCATTATACATGTTTCTTTAATGATTGCAGTTGGAATTCAACATGTCATCCAAGTACATGTATATTAGTGTATGCTGTTGTAGGTTTTGTCTGTGTTCAATTGTTGTCTTAATAATGGCACATTGATGCATTCTTATTTATTCAGCATCTTGATATGGCAGTCTCTGGCTTATGGGTGGGCAATAATTTTGTAGTAAGTACATTATCTAAGGGCATTTCAAGCAAAAACAACAGAACAGACAGTTTATTAAGACGTATACATAAGTACATCGTCTTTAATGCATATAATTATAAATAAAGTAATGTCATGTATCAGTTTACTATAGTAGGTAACCAAATCAATATATATATATATATATATATATATATATATATATATATATATGTATACAGTCAAAAAACTAAGAACAGAGGTCAGTCAAGGAAAATGGCCAAAGTGACCATTGTCGACAAGTGGCCGCTATTCTCGGATCACCACTTTTTAGATGGTTGGTCAGTTGGTAGTATTGCCACATCGTTATCCCACCCAGTCGTTTACACAGTTCAAAAACAACACTTCTCTAGCTAACATATAGTGTTTTTGTTATTTTACTCTTCATATCCATGAAGAGTCGTAGGTAAATACTACGTGACCCATCAATACATAAAAATCACTGTTTGTGAAAAAGCTGTATGAATCACCTTTCAAAGTATGTTATAAGTACATGTATGTACTGGAGCACACTTTGCAAAACCAGTCTAACATGGGACAAATCTGAATTGCAGTTTAACTTTGTCAGACCATGTCTGATAACACATTGGAAAACTAAACATACATGAAAGATTCATGAAAAATTGATTAAAACCCTGAAAACATTCCATTTTAATAATACAAAAAGGTTTTACTGGAACTTAGAATGTTAGGCTAAGTCTACTTTTAAATCCAGGTCTTCATTGATACAGATGGACTATTGGGGTTGTGAGGATGTTGTTTATGATGATACAAACATAAACTTTAGTCTCCACTGCATGTGTTGTAATAAAAGTATGCCAGATAAATGAAGGGCAAGCAAGATTTGTGCACATGTATGTTAGAAATGTGCTTGGACTGGTGACTGGTAAACACAAGTTGGTCAACTCACGAACAGGTCCACTGTCTCTGTTATTGTCTCTTCCCTCTTTTAATTAAAGGTGTGCGTTTTTTATGTGCTTTCTATTTCAAGAATTCAGGGAATGCTTTCAGTAGTCTACTTTTGTAGATGTCTTTTCCAAATGTATACCTCAGATTAAGATGTCACTTTAAATATCCTTTAATTTTGTTAACAGTGTTCTTCACATAAAGGCACTAATCAACCATAATGCGTTTTCATTTATTCAAAGTACAATAAGGGAGGTGCAGCAGATATAAACTGTTTATCTGAACCTTATACTAAAAAAGTTATTCTTTCAGTTTTGGCTGGCACCTAGGTCTAACATTTCTCAGTGTGTTGTTAAACATTATTGGTGTACATGTAACTGATCATATTTCATGTAAGGATCTAGTGTGAAGCAACAAAGTTCTGCCTGAAATTAAATTCTATTGCCATGCATATAAAAGGTCAAATACCATAAAACATGTGATGTGACTATGTATGTGTTTGAAATAACTTGACAATGAGTGGAGGGATTTTTTAATTACTTAGTTCTTTTAGCACTGTTTTTTTATGAGTTGTGTTGTGTACATTAACATGGGTACTTAAGTCATTTAGATGTCACGTCCCAACACTGGCACTGCTTCTCTTGGCAAATACATTGGCATAGATTAAGAGACTTGAAATAACCTGGGCTGAAATGTTAGCCTCATGGTCAAATATTTAATTATTTCAACCTAATTATGGCACCTTTGCTTGTCCTTTCGTTTTCTTAGCAATTGATGAAGCAGATTGTTAAAGAAAATGCCAAACATCAGTATTTTTGATTCAATGTAATTGCATGACATACATATAAACAAAGCTCTCAACATGCAAACAGTCAAGTGGGCATTTTTTTTAGCCTGTAGCTTATTTTATTTGACATGCATAGTTAATATGTTTGGATTGAGTTATACTTCTTTGTATAGTTTGGCTAGTTACATTAATGAAATAACCGTCCATAATGCAACTCTTTATTTTCAGTATTAACTCCATGTTTCTGAAGAATTAAAGGACGTACGAATAGTTAACAATATAAGCCTCTTGCAAGAGCAGTTTGATATTATTTCGAATCAATGCTTAGTATGCGTGCACTTTAGTATAACGTGTTTTTATGCCCCCCGAAGGAGGGCATATAGTGATCACACTGTCTGTCTGTCCGTCCGTCTGTCACTTTGCGTTTAGGTTTCGAAAAATGCTCATAACTTCTATGTCTCTTCAGATGTAACATTCATATTTGGTATGCATGTGTATATGGACAAGGCCTTTCATTACGCACATGCTCATAACTTCTATCAAAGCGTTTATATGTTATCCTATGGAGACAGCTCTTGTTGTGTGATTTGTTTGGTGGCTCAGGTTTGGAGATGCACTATGGGTATAAGAGCTTTGATAAGACTAACAGGTTTCATGTGTTTGAATAAGTCCATGTAGGGGACATAACGAAATACCTTATCAATACCATGAATTATAACATATACAAGTTACATGTGAATTTTGTTAGTGAATTTCTTTACTATTTTGTTTTCGATCATAACGATTTACTGGTTGGATACAGTTATTCAACTTTTGTTCTTAATTGTTTGTTCAATTGTTCATGTTTGTGTTTTGAAAGCTTTTAGTGTAAACTGTGTTACGTTCTTTTTTCTACGCAATATTGTGATTCTGTGTGAATAAATAAAAACACTTGCATTATGTTCACTTTGTATTCCTATCATGTCATCGGTATTTAAAAAAAACATTAAAATTGTAATGTTCTCAAGTTCTTGGCAATACATTGTCGTTTATTTGAATTAGAAGCACATTTTTAACTAACAATAAGTTTGCCCCCTTCAACAAAGTGGGTGTATATAATTAATGATTTGTGCCTGATTTTCGATCGATTACTTGGAAGGAAAAAAAGAAGCCTATTGATTTTGAGGTCCACAGGTCGAAAGTCAAAGCCGAAGGTCAAAGTCACAGAGAGTGGTATCATGTAATTTGTGTCCACACGATAACTGGAGAACGCTTTGACTCACGGCATATACACTCCCGCTGAACTACGTTACTATGAGAGGTGCGTCAGTACGACAACGCGATACGGCGTCATAAGTACAACGGTTACAGCGTCTTGACAGTTATAGACATACGCTTGCGTTTACACAGGTAATTTCTTTGTTTAAACTTATACGTGAAACGGGATATGGCATTTATTTTCATGTATTAATGTTTCTTTACTCGCTTCTTAAGCTATCGAGACATGTTCTAGCGTGAAATCATAATAAAAGAAAGAAGTTCAAGCTCAAAACAGAAAATCCAATTAATTCGTTGTTTCTGGCTTGCAGTTTCTGTCACGATGATTATTTGCAATGATTTGTATCAAGTTCACTCTTACAAACGTGATAACCATGTGTATACTATTATTGGTGATTTCTATCCGATTTTGCAAAATAGTTGTAGCATGCCAACTCCGTGTACATGTTACGGTATCTTCTCTTACGACTAAGACATGTTACGGTGTCTTCTTTACAGCGTTACAGCGCCTGCGAGAAGTCAAATCTACAACCATGGAGATTTCGTTCCACGATAGTAGCATTTTGGACGTGCGTATGTATACATGTATAAAAATTAAATAAAAGAATAAAAACTGACTTATATTATTAAAATGTTTCTTCAATGTTATATATTGCATGTTGTAAATTATGTAAATGTATATATGTATGTATAAATATTAAATAAAACAATACAAATATCATGAGTTTATTTTCTTTCAGGCACAATTTTTTAAAAGTGCATTCCTTCAATTTAGTAAATTGAGTAAATCATTAACATAATTACTCAGTTACTAATTACCTCAAATACTGTAAAGAATTTAACAGGAATGTAGAAAATATTTCACGAATCTGAAGTGAGGAAAATAACATATTAAGGTCATTTAAAAGCAATACTTTATTTGGGTAATATTTATTTGTATTTCTTTTTTTAATCAATCAGTAATGCATTTTTTTAGATTTGGTACATTTATTTTTAGATAAAATAAGTTAAAATATTTAATTAAATACTGAATTTATTTTAAAATCGCAAATTCATTAATATTTGTTTATGCTTTTTTGTATAAATCAGTACAACAATATTTTACAAGACTTTGAACATGTGTTAACAGCATTAAACTAAATTAATGATCTTCTATGAATTCAGCCTTAAAATCAACATTTATTATTACTATTATTTTTTTTATAAATGCACCAAATCTTTAAAATTATAGTATTGATTTATTTAAATCTTAAATTTACTTTCAATAAAGTTACATTTTAATACAATCTACATTTTTTGGGTTGGTACCTAAAAAGTTTTTTTTTTAAAGTTCAGTGGTAGCACATTCATGCCCCTAAATTCTTTGCTGTAGGCATTGCATTAATGAATCAATTAAAAATAAATCACCAGTTTATGCCCCTGATGAAAGCCAATAATAGGTGTCATTAACACCTCATTTGAGACAGATTTTGATAAGATTGATTCAATATTATTTTCTTGCTTACGTTTGTTTGCATTTTTTTCTGTTTAATGTCAGACTTTGAATTATATTCCTATGATTTTATTAGTTGTCAATACAGGTCTGTAAATCTTTCATTTTTTCGATAACATAGAAATAAATTACATGGCAAGCTATGATAGAGGAGAATATTATCCGTATTTAAATAAACATTGGCTTACAAATACAAAAAACTATTCAAAACTACCGTTATTTACCATTTATTTTAGCAAAGTCCCGTATCGTCAACAAACTGTGGAAAGACGCCGTAACCGTTGTAGTTATGACGCCGTATCGCGTTGTCGTACAGACGCACCTCTCATTGTAACGTAGTTCAGCGGGAACTGGTTTGCTGGTTACTTTGCTGGTTTGCCGTAACATGTCCATTAACTTTTACATCACCAGGTCAAAGGTCAAATCAAACGGTCTGGTTAAATGAAATGAGTTTCTGCATGATAAATGTAGAACATGTTGAACAACATTCATCCAAATTATTATTCTGATTACTCAGGGGGGGGGGGGGGGGGGATTAGGCGCCTTTAAATGTCGATGTCAACCAGCTAGAGACCAAGGTCACAGAGGTTTAGAACATGAAAATAGTTTCTACACAATGAATAGTAAACGCTTAAAATCGTACAAATCATGCTTGGTAAGTCTTGATAGACAGATAACCCATATCGATTTTAAGTTAAACAAGATGTGTTTGTGAAACACAATGTCCCCCTATATGATGTTTGACCTTGTAGGATGACCTTGACCTTGTGAAGGATGACCTTGACCTTTCACTTCTCAAAATGTGCAGCTCCATGAGATACACATGCATGCCAAATATCAAGTAGCTATCTTCAATATTGCAAAAGTATTCATAAAATAAGCGATTTGGACCACATATATTTGACCTCTGACCTTGAAGAATGACCTTGACCTTGACCTTTCACCACTCAAAATGTGCAGCTCCATGAGATGCACATGCATGCCAAATATCAAGTTGCTATCTTCAATCTTGCAAAAGTATTTATAAAATAAGCGATTTTGGCCACATATATTTGGCCTCTGACCTTGAAGGATGACCTTGACCTTTCACCACTCAATATGTGCAGCTCCATGAGATACACATGCATGCCAAATATCAAGTTGCTATCTTCAATATTGCAAAAGTATTCATAAAATGAGCGATTTTGGCCACATATATTTGACCTCTGACCTTGTAGGATGACCTTGACCTTTCACCACTCAAAATGTGCAGCTTCATGAGATAAACATGCATGCCAAATATGAAGTTGCTATCTTCAATATAGCAAAAGTTATTGCAAAATGTTAAAGTTGGCGCAAACAGACAGACCAACAGACAGACCAACAGACAGGGCAAAAACAATATGTCCCCCACTACTATAGTGGGGGACATAAAAATCCAAGGTCACATGGTCAGTAATAAAAACAAAAATACTACAAGCGTGAATTTCGTATTTTTGTGTAAATTTGCCATATACATTGTAATGGCTTTAACAAACGAGAGCGCCGACGGCGTTGAACGTCCATTGGCAATTACCGGGAAGTTTCTGCTGAAGTTATTGATAAAGGAACAGTTAACTGAATGAAAATCTAAAAGGCTTACAAAAAGAAAAGTGTTTTTTAGAAGTATAAGTACACATAAATGAAACGAGAAGTGGTAAAATATTGCAAATCGTACTATATCAATCGGAAAATGGGTTTTGTGCAATATACGACAAGCGTAGCTAAGGCCCAATCTGCACATAATGAAACCTTGCGTGTTAGTAGCGGACAGCACAGCTTCTGACCACAGTACGCTAGCCGAAGCGCCATAACACCCATGTTCGCATGACGCCGCTCTGAAATTATGAATTTTGCTTGGTTGAAAGAAAACTGCGTGTTAACCAAATATTAAAATGCCATATATTTCGATGACATAAAATGAAGTCATAATAAGCCATGCGAGGACACATATGATGTGAGCTCCCGTAGTATAATTTTTATTTATGAACATTTACGTATAGTTTGAATACACGTCCAATTTATAACACACATTTCATGGGGTGAATATGCAACTCAAAGGTGATAAAAACACCAATAATATAAACATTTTTCTTTAAATTTAATTATTAAAAAACATATTTTTTCTATTTTTATTTTAGAGTCAGGATATTATATTTCAGCATTTTTGATCGCAAAATCTATGGCGATTTAATCTTTCACCTGGCAATATAAATTGAAATGTAAAACAAAAGAGCGATTGCCAAAACAAATCAATGTCTCTACTTAAATGTGTCTGTATTCCCTACTTATTAACAAACTGAACACTTGTGATTAGAATTCTATGTTTACTGCTGACACTGTACAAGAATCTTGGTTATTTTTCAAAGACAAATTTTTGACAGTTTTGGATAGTGTAGCTCCAACCAAAGAAGTTCGTTTAAAGCAGAGAACAGAGCCATGGATGGACTCTGATATTTTAGAACTAATTAAAATTAGGGACTATTTTATGTACAAATTAAAAAAAACTAATAATAAGGATTTTTTTCAAAAGTTTTGTTCATATAGAAATAAGGTCCAAAGGTCTGTGAAGAAAGCAAAGGCAGAATATATTTGTTATCAATTAGAAGAAAACAAACACAATCCTAAAAGTCTGTGGTCTCATTTAAAATCGTTAGGTCATAGCAATAATAGTAAATCCTCACCCAATGTTGTTTTGAATGTAGAGAGCAACCTATGTTTTGAAGCTAAAACAATAGCCAATCATTTAAACTATTTTTTCACAACTGTTGCTTCAGTACTAGTTGATAAGCTTCCTACTGCTCCAAATCTATTTAATACAGCATCTAACATTTTTAAATCGTTTTACAAAGACAGAAATCCTGCTCACAATTCTTTTAAACTTCATACAGTTTCTGAAGATTTTGTTTACAAAGAGTTAAGCAAATTGAATTGTTCTAAGAGTACTGGGTTAGACGAAATCCCGGCCAGATTTTTGAAAGATTCTGCTCTTATATCAAAACTCATATTACATTTTTGATAAATAGCTCTATTGTTAACAATGTAGTTCCCACTGATTTTAAAAGTGCTAAGGTAAAACCACTGTTTAAGAAAGACAATAGGTCCGAGGTTTCTAATTATAGACCGGTTAGTATTTTGTCCATTGTTTCAAAAATATTAGAGAGAGCTGTATACAACCAGTTGGAATCCTTTTTAGTGAAGAACGGTCTGTTGTATGAGTATCAGAGTGGATTCAGGGGGAATCACTCCACTGACTCCTGTCTTATTCACCTGTCTGATCATATACGTGGACAAACCTCTAATGGCTTGTTTACTGGTATGATTATGTTAGATCTACAGAAGGACACTGTAGATCATGACATTCTGTGTCGGAAGCTTCGTGCGATGGGAGTGGAGTCTGTGGAGTGGTTTCGCTCGTACCTAGCTGATAGGACGCAGTCTGTACATGTTAATGCCGCTTAATCGGATTTCAAATCGGTCGTGTGTGGTGTTCCCCAAGGGAGTATACTGGGTCCTCTTTTGTTCTTGACCTACGTTAATGATATGAAAACAAGTATATCATCCAACAGTAAATTAATACTCTATGCTGATGACAGTGCAATTTTGTATTCACATAAAGATCAAAGTACCATCAGTCAAGTTTTAGGCAAAGAGCTCGAGTCCTGTAGTAAGTGGTTAATTGACAATAAGCTATCCCTCCATCTAGGCAAAACAGAATGTATTCTTTTTGGTTCGAAACGTAAACTCACCAAGGTGGACAATTTTTAGATACAATGTAATGATCATGATATAAAATCTCAGACGTATGTAAAATATCTTGGTTCTATTCTAGATGCTGATTTGTCCGGTACTTCTATTGTAAATAATATCGTCAAGAAGGTTAACTCTAGACTTAAATTTTTATATAGACAAAGTGATTTTATAAATAAAAGTCTTAGAAAAAGCTTATGTAAATCTTTAATACAATGTCATTTAGATTATGTATCCTCTTCGTGGTATTGTGGACTCACGAAACAGCTTAAGCACAAGTAACAAATAGTCCAAAATAAAATGGTTCGTTTTATTAACAATTCCCATTGTAGGACATCACTTGTTGTATCGCATTTTGAAGATCTTGGTTTATTGAACGTTGAGCAAAGATGCAAGCAATTTCGGCTTAACCACATCCATAAGATGTTCTACAATAAATGTCCAAGCTATATGAAAGACAATTTTGTCAAATGTACAGATGTCCATCAGTATGGGAATAGATCCCGATTTAATTTTTATGTACCTCAAGTTGATGGCTTTACTAGTTCTTCATTTTTTTTTATTTTTTTATTATTATTTTTTTTTTTAATAAGAAAACTTTATTTACCTCGTCAATAGGTGTGTGTAGGTCGAGGCCATCCTACTCCATACCTTACAAAAATTATGTGTTAGTAGCAATTAAATACAGCCTGTGTTAGTATACAACTAAATGATTTGCACGTTTATAAACAGCGGATGCAAGTTTATATTTAGCAATGTACAATGTATGCATGTATACATAGATACATAGTAGATGACAAACTTTGTGAAAGCACAGAAAATACAAGTAGCAAATATACTTTCTATATAACACAGGGATCTTCATACTTAATATGGAGATTTGTACTACACATATCATTGTTTTCTTTTGTAAAAGGTAAAGAAAGTGTAGATTTGAACAAACAAAATATGTGAAAACAAAACCACAGTGTATAGTTGAAATCATTCATTTCAGTGCACATCAATGTAAAGCAAGTACATTTTAAGTTATGGGTTCATTGATTAATAATCTTACAACTGACCAATTTGGAAATTCCGATCCTTGGCAAATGGTGTGCTTTTGAATTTCCCATGCTAGTTGAAAACTATTTTTTAGCCCTGGTACTGTTGGGATTTTACTATGTTTTTTACAGATAAAAACATACCTTTTCATTTCAAGAAATAAAATATTAATGGGGGTCATTTTTTCAGAACCAATCCCAAGTAGAACATCTTGGCAAGAGATGTTGGGAAAATTGATGTTGTTTAGATTCATTGAATATTTTATATAGTTGATAATGGGTTGAATGTGTTCACATTCCCAGAAAAGATGAGTTAAGGTTTCCTCATGTTTTTTACAAAAAGAACATAGATTGTCGTTAACAATTTTCATTTTATATAACAGAGATTTTGTACCCAAGATTCTGTGTACAATTCTAGTTTGAAGCCATTGTATATATGTATCTCTGGAGTTTTCAAAAACAAAGTTATGTACAAACTTCCAGTCAATGTTATTAAATATTTCATTCCACTTATTTTGACATGTAGGTTTTTCTTTATTAAATGTATATGTGCTATATATTGATTTATTTGGTTTTGCTTTAAAAACAATAACATTCAGATAGGAAGAGAAAAATACTCCAGTGGTGTTTGACTTGTTAACAGTAGCAAAACTTGATTTTTTAATAAAATCTGATACAGTTCTTTTAACTCCTTCATAGAATAAAAAATTTAGCACTTTTCCAGTGTAATTCTCAATATCATTCTTGGTCTTAAACCCTCCAGAGGTACATAATATGTCTCTAACAAGTCTAATTCCTCTTTCATACATGTTCTTATCATAAATGCAATTCATACCAATTTTAAAGTTGTCATTGTAAAATAATGGCATATTTAATACATCATCAAATGTACAAATCTTAAATGTGTTAACATATATGCTATAGTAATTAAGAACATCTTTCCAAAATGTGTTAGTTAATCTTTTAACAATTTTTTGCACATATGCATTACCCATATTTAACATTTTTTTAACATCAAACAGTGAATAGACTAATACAAAGCATTTACCTGTACATAGTGCAAGTTTCTTTATCCATGTTAGCTTCATACTTTTTTCAAATGAGTATATATCTATCATATTCAGCCCTCCCTCTTCATAAGGTTTGATAAGAATATTGTGTTTGATTTTTAAAGGACCATCCCATATGAAGTTGTAAAAACAATTATGTATTTGATTTAATATATGTACTCCTGGACTGGGAAGAGCAATAAATAAATGAGTGAAAAGGGGGAGTAACATGGATTTAACTACAGTAATCTTTCCTAAAGGTGAGATATTTCTCCTTTTCCAAAAATTTATGATATTTTGTAACATTGTCAATTTGCTAGAATAATTATAATCAATCATTTTCTCTAGGTTGACATCAAATATGATACCTAGTACTTTGAAATTGGTTGAACCCCATATAAGTTTGTATTTAGTTTTTATTGAGTGTGTACTATATTTCTTGGAGCCTATCCATATGAGTTTTGTTTTGTCATAGTTAATTTTTAGTCCAGATTCCAGGGCAAAGGTATGCAATAGGTCAAGTGCTGTGTTAAGAGAACTTTCAGAACCGTCTAATAAAAGTGATGTGTCGTCTGCGAATTGGGAAATTTTGTATTCAATGTTTTCAATAGTTATTCCTTTAATTTGTTTTGAGTTTCTTATTTTGATTGCCAATGTTTCTGCACATAGTATAAAAATGTAAGAACTGATCGGATCGCCTTGACGGCAGCCTTTTTCAATTTTGAATGATTCAGACAGGAATCCATTGATTTGAATGGCTGACATAGTGTTGTATAAAAAAAGAGAGATCCATTTTCTGAACATTGGACCAAAGTTAAAATAAATTAGAGTTTTTTCAATGAAATTGAATGCCAATGAGTCGAACGCCTTTTCAAAGTCTAACGTTAATAAGAGTCCTGGGATTTTGTTATCTTCTGTATATTTTAGGATATCATACAATAGTCTAGTATTTTCACCTATATATCTTCCTTTTATAAATCCAGTCTGATCTTTGGAAATTAATTTGTCAAGAACTGTTTTAAGTCTGTTTGCAATTGTGCCTGAAGCTATTTTGTAAACAACATTTAAGAGAGTTAATGGTCTAAGATTGTTAAAGGTTGTTCTTGGCTTATTTTCTTTTGGTATACAGGTGATAATACCTTGTTTTTGAGTGATTGACATAGTTCCAGAAATAAAAGCATAATTAAGACTCCTTAAAATGAAATACTTAAGATCTTTCCAGAAAACTTTAAAAAATTCTGTTGTGAAGCCATCTGAACCTGGACTTTTAAAATGTTTCATATTTTTCAAGGTAGTTGAGATTTCTTCCATTGTCAATATGCCTTCTAATGCTTGAGTTTCATCGTTATTCAATTTTGCACCGTGTATCAAATTAAGTTCATCAAATATAGCGTTATCACATTCTTTTGTTTCACCTTTGGAGTATAAAGTCTTGTAATATGAGGCAGCTTCTGCTAAAATTTCATTTTGATCATATATATTGTGGCCATTATTGTTTATAATATAAGGTATTGTTTTGCTAGATGAGTGTTGTTTTTCCAAATTGCAAAAGTATTTCGTGGGTTTTTCGCCTTCATCAATCCATTTTGCTTTGGATCTTATGAATGATCCTTTCATTTTAATATCACGGATATCAGATAGTTCCTGCTGTAACAAATGAAGTTCTTCAATATTATTTTCAGTAATATTTTTTTCTAGAATTTCAATTTTTTTTATAATAAAATCTTCCCTGTCTTTCCTCTGTTTAGATCTGTATGATGAAAATGAGACTAGTTCTTCATTTTACTACAATGGTATTACGGATTGGAATGCATTACCCGATAATATAAAGTCCATCGAATCGAAATTTACTTTTAAGAAACTTGTTAAGACACATCTATTAAATGATATGAAGGTAGAAGAGAATTCCATTTATTTTTACTTTTAGATTTGTTTTATTTTATGTAATTCATTATTTTTTTATGTTATTTATTTGTGTCAGTGTATTATCATGTCAACTTTTGAAAGATTCACTTAATTTGTAGTAGAAATAATGTGTAGGATCATGTCGATTCTATATTAAGAACTAAAAAAACAATATATTTATAGTCACTAATAAGATCTGTTCGACTAAATTCAGAGACCCCGTTGGAAATCAGCTTTTTCATGTTAACATGTCTAAGCTTTACGGGTTATCCTGTGTATACATCATGTCGTAATCTTATTTGGATCTGTGATAAATGGCACCATTCATGTTATGCATGTTTCTGAATATGATAATAATGCAATCAATACGTTATTTATTGCCTTGGTTGCATTGAATTGTAAATTGCTTGACATGTATGCACAAATAAAACAAACAAACAAACAAAATACTTAAAAAGAGCTCGGTCAGCAGTTGGAGCGTGCACGTCGTCGCGACCGAGGCGAAAGTCACTCGCAGAAGATTTTCTTAAAGACTTCTCAGAAAAGTTGCCAATCAGAATGGCAATTTTACGTAGGTGGATAGTGGTTTCACAACATTGTCTGAGGAGGGTCGGATGGGGGAACTTCTGCGGGCGGCTTTGTTAATCCAGCGAGTACCGTAATCCCTCGAGCCGGACGTCCTCTCCCGCTGACTTCGCTGACTCCAAGAACTTAGAAGGATCGCCAATAGGAATGGATTTTGCGTAGGGCATCATCCTCACACATTTTCACGGTAAGCTATAGTTACTTCTTAAAGTTAAAAGCAAATGGTGAGCAATCGAATCCTTATGGCTAGTAAGTTGTGAAAACAGTACTCTTCAAACAATTTAATTCCAGTACATGTACATTTCGTTTTTCTATAGCCACGTGTTAATAAATGTTGCTTAAAGTCACCTCTTTCGCATCTGCAGGGTACATCATTAAAAAAACATGTACGCCATGTAAAACGCGTGTTTTAATATTAGCGCAAAATTTATTTTGTCGTCTGTCAAGTTGCAAGCATGAAAAGCATCCGTGTTGCAACAGACCAGGTGAAGAAACTAAACATAGACGTGAAGCTCAGTAGTATACATGTAGTATTTTATGATGAACATTTCAAATTGGAATAAATGTACACGATGCGAAAGTACATTTGTATTGACCCATTGAAACTATAGGAAAACATACGTCAATTTACGATTTAAATATGGCATAAGATGGTATTTTCGTAAAAAATATTTGTGAGAGAGGGTTGGGGGGGAGTAGAGGAGTTACGCGTTAATGTCAGTACAATTGTTAATTAAATGACTGTTGAATAATGATTTATAATTGTCATTAATTGTCCTGTTAATCACTTTATATCTTGTTTCCTTTGAACATGATTCGAAAAATACGAAAATTATAAAGCGTTGCAACGCGAAACGATTAAATAATGTGGAGTTTTGTTGTTGTCGTTACATTTTGTGAAACAACGATTATTGCTTATATAACGTATAAATACACCACTCATTGCATGAGCACGGATGGTCGAGTGGTCTAAGCGTTAGACTTTTTCTTCAGGGGTCAGTGGTTCGAGCCCAATTGAGGGTTACTTTTTTTCTATCTTTAATTTTTTTAATGGAGCTTTTTTAGATCCAATGTTTACATTTATTAAAATAAAGCATTTCATGACAGACTTCAATATCTGCTGAAATCTGTGAAAAGGCCCCTTTAAGCCCAGTTCTCACATAGACTGTCTCATTAATATCTAAGCAGCATCATTCATGCAAAAATAACTGAATATATCCTTCAGTATGGTGGTATTCAAATGACAATTATTTGCAAATAACACTTTTACGAATATAAAAACTTGCGATAGTATTGAAATGCCTTGTGTCGTTGTTTTCTTCCTCTTTATTTCCGTTTCGTAGTTCTGGTACCATTATTTAATGCTGATCAAGTGTATAAAATTACAAGTTGAATTTATGAGCCGTCTGCAGTGTTTTCGTTTACGTCAGCATGTTCTGTTTTATGGTTGGAGTTGACGTCGGGCGATATTGATGTTGTTTTTAAGCAATTCATTTCATTTAAACAATATAACATATTAGTAACAGAATGTAATCATTCAATGATAGGACAGTTGACCAAAATGTAAAAATATTGTAGCTCACTAGATATAAGCTCATTACAATACATTTGACATAATATGGAAGCTAGTTCGAGGCTAAGAACGATGAAACTAATAGCACTTAATACACAACTTTATTGCTATATGAAAAGAACCAATAAATGAAATTATAATAATTATAGAAAAATAATTGACCATGTTGTTAGTATAAAGGTTAGCATATCAAGTAACCCATACTGTCGTTCACATTCAAATTGTTAATTGTTGTTATGTTAATGTAACTGTTAGTTTAAACCTATTTATTCTAGCTTGATTGCATCGAAAGCCTAAGGCTTATATAAACGCTCGCGACCGCTAGACGGACACATATCCATTACACCACGGCGACCTAATAGAAATGTTCGATAAACTAAAATCCATTATTGCAAGTTTCGTCGCTGATTTCACACATAATTTTTTATATCCAAGTTTTTCAACTATAAACGTATTCAAGTATAAACTACCTGATAGTTAGTAAACGTGTTTCAACAATGCATCCAATTTCACCAATGCACCTAAGCTGCAATATTTATCCGAGATGTTTCGATTAGCGAATAAAACGTTAACAACAGGAAATATAGGAGACTGCAATCGACCTCAACTATTTGAATAATGTTTTCTTCTCCATATCGCATTTCTAGCACTTTTATTTAACACTGACTCGTGTATAAAATTACAATTTGTATGCAAACAACCTTGGTTATTGTTGTCGTTTTTACTGGAAAGTTCTGTTTTATGGATGGAGATGACATTTTTGAAAAATAATTATGATGAAAATTTCGTTGCAAGTGATTGTAAATGCTCTTTAATATTGTTTATCATATTTTTAAGTAAAATCTGGGATTTTTTTGTAGTTAAATGGGCAAGCCGTTTGTCTTTAATGATTTAGCAATCTCAACTTCCTAATAAGGGTGTAAATGACTCTAAGGTTCCAAATCGAGGTACAATATCTTCTTCGTCATATATATAAGTTTTGTTTTTAAATATGATCATTTGAAGCGAAAAAAACACACCAAATATTAAACTTGAAATACAAATGCATTTTTAGGATCGGCACACAAAACTAGGTAAGGTCTATGTAGGGTAAGACGCAGAAAAAAACCTTTTTGTTTTGGACCTTACATGAAAAAAGTTAAAAACGGTCAAATTGAGAACAGAGTATAGCCAGTTTTATCACATTCATTTTCTGATACATAATCATACTGTCGTCTATCCTTGTACTAGGAATGGCAGAACATAGTTCAAATTTAATTGAGTCGCGTTCTGAGAAAACTGGGCATAATGCATGTGCGTAAAGTGTCTTTCCAGATTAGCATGTGCAGTCCGCACTGGCTAATCAGGGACGACACTTTGTGCGAAAACTTGATTTCCGGTAAGGAGGGACTTCATTGAAACTAAAAATACCATAAAAGCGGAAAGTGTCGTCGCTGATTAGCCTGTGCGGACTGCACCGGCTAATCTGGGCTGACACTTTACGCACATGCGCATTAAGCCCAGTTTTCTCAGAACACGACTCAATTCTTTGATGCATGTTATGATATTCTGTTATACAAATTTGTGTACTATATTGTTTAAGGTATCTTAGCAAAACAGTGGTTCAACAACGTATTTCTTTTAAAAATAGTTATTTACTCAAATGATTAACAATTATATTTATAGCGTTTTCATCCTGCAATCGGATTAATGGTCCTCTTTTGGGAACGATATATCTCAATCGTTGTTACTTACTCGTGGGAATGATTTACTAAGTCGTGATAACAAAATAAGTAAAATCAAGCATATTTAACATCGTTGCCTGCGCTACTATTGACACACACCGCAACATTTTGAAAACGCGTTTTTTCCGTAAGTATAATAATTTTTTTATACATAAACAAATATTTATTATATAATTGCCACTCTTGTTCACGCCGTGGACTAATGAAGACATGATCAAATAACGAGATCTATTAAATCCAATGTTTATTTAGAGATCCAACTCAATTATGTCTGGCGATTCCTATCTACGTGTGCTGAGTTCTCGGGTTACAGTGTTTGTCTTGATACGATCTTCAGGTATTTGTTCAACGGGTAGTTCTTCACGCACAATTAACGTTAGATTTTGCCAATTAGTACTAATGAATGTATTGCATGTTTGTTCTGCCACCTCTCATGTCAATTAGATTTTATCAATTAGTATCAGTGAATCCAGCGTATATGTGCATGGACACCTACAATTTTAGCGCAATAAATGCGGAATAAAGAAATTAAAAGATAAGGTAAGCGAATCTAAATGTTTGTACACGCATAGAATTACTTTTTGCAATTTGTATATTTGTTTGTCTGATATCGTTGTGGAAGGTTACACACGTGGACAACATACCAACCGTGACAATCGTGTGGTTATGCATAAACACTATCTGTCAGAGGGAATAGGGAATACATATGTTGATCAAAACGGGAATTGTTATTGAATCGGGCGAAATGAGTCTATTAGATAAAACCATGCGTTGCAAAATTGCCACCCATAAGTTAAAGGTGACGTCAACTGTAATTAGCTGTATACCTTTTTATCCCCCGCCATAGGCGGAGGGATATTGTTTTGGCGTTGTCCGTCCTTCCGTCCGTCCGTCCGTCTTTCCGTCCGTCCGTCCGGCACTTTTGTGTCCGGAGCCATATCTTTGAATTGCTTTGGCGGATTTCATTGAAACTTGGTATGAGTATATATATGGATAAGAGGATGATGCACGCCAAATGGCATTGTACACCATCTGTTAATAACAGAGTTATTGCCCTTTGTATCTCGAAAAAATGCTTTGTTTGTGTCCGGCGCCATATCTTGAAAGTGCTTTGGCGGATTTCATTGAAACTTGTTATGAGTATATATATAGAGAGATAAGAGTATGATGCGCGCCAAATGGAATTGTACACCATTGGATAATAAAGGAGTTCTGGCCCTTTGTATCTTGAAAAAAATGTTTTTTTTGTGTGTCCGGAGCCATATCTTTGAATTGCTTTATCGGATTTCATTGAAACTTGGTATGAGTATATATATGGATAAGAGGATGATGCACGTTTGCGTTGTCCATCCGTCCAGATTTTTCTTGTGTCCAGAAGTATATTGGCGGGGGGGATATCAATTCAATGAATTTGCTTGTACTTTTTTGAAACACCGATTAAAAACAATAACCGAACCGGGAGGTTTAAAATAACTATAAATATTGTTTTATTATCCAAATTTGTAGAGTGTAACAACTCATACAACTCATACATGCAGTGCTGATTCAATTTCATTGTTGCTTACATGTCTTTTGTACTCAACATATCCATTTCCCGCATTGGAAATTTAGCATGAATGACACTGCGCGGAATTCCGTTTGTCATGTTATTTTAAGACAACTTCAAGTCGATGCCAAGTAACTTTGGCAACAAAATCGTTCCCTCATTACTCACCTCAGATTGTAGTATTCACTGATACGTGGAGTGACGTCACACGTGCTCATGCATGACAATTCGCCTCCCATAAGTCGCATTTCATCTATAAAAAAAGAGGTGCGTGAAGTTGGCTCGCCGTTCGAAGTTCGACCGAATGTCGAGCTGGCTCGGCATTCCAGCTCGACATTCAGTTCGACATTCGTATATAGTGTTGTACAATAATTTTTGAATGTCGAGCGGGCTCGGCATTCCAGCTCGATATTCGGATATAGTATTGTATGCTTATTTTTGAATGTTGAGCTGGCTCGGCATTCAAGCTCGACATTCAGTTCGACATTCGGAGATAATGTTGTACAATTATTTTTGAATGTCGAGCTGGCTCGACATTCCAGCTCGACATTCAGTTCGACATTCGGATATAGTGTTGCATGCTTATTATCGAATGTTGAGCTGGCTCGGCATTCCAGCTCGACATTCAGTTCGACATTCGGAGATAATGTTGTACAATTATTTTTGAATGTCGAGCTGGCTCGGCATTCCAGATCGACATTCAGTTCGACATTCGGATAGTGTTGTACAATAATTTTCGAATGTCGAGCTGGCTCGGCATTCCAGCTCGACATTCAGTTCGACATTCGGATATAGTGTGGTACAATAATTTTCGAATGTCGAGCTGGCTCGGCATTCCAGCTCGACATTCAGTTAGACATTCGGATATAGTAATGTATGCTTATTTTTAATGTTGAGCTGGCTTATTATAATTTGAAAGCTTATTGGCGTTCTTTTTTCGTTTATGTCGGAATGTTCTGTTTTATGGCTTGAGTTGACGTTGTGGAATATTGTTGTTGTTATATTCAAATAGTATTTTATTTAGACAATATAACGTACTATCGACACAATTCATAACATAGAATGCTACATTTGAAAGTTAACAAAACAATATTGCTTGCTCATGATATTGCATAATTTACCATATATTGAGCTTGACATAGGACAAAACAAGACATTTGATAATAATAGAATATTGAGGAAAACACTCTGTAGCATGAATTTCTGAACATTTCGTTGAATTTCTTTCGTATGTACAATCTTTGAATCCGAAGATATTAGTTAGAAGGTGATTGTTGGAAAGCGGATATAGGCTTAAATAGGATAATTCTTATATCTAGATAAGTAGAACATCTAGGGAAAAATTGATCCGTGCCTTCGATTGTCCACATGAAAAATATTAGACATTTGATCACCATCATAGTCGGCAAATGAACTCTACGTCCATGTTTATGTAGATTTGTTTGAAGCGGGAAGGGAAGTTAAGCAGGTCTTATTGATGCTGGTAGATCGCCTATTGACCTTGAACAGAACGTCTAGAAAAAAGGCCTTGACAAACAGCGTAGACCCAGATGAGACGACGCAGAAAGGACAGAGAGAAGAGAAGCGATTCATATGGGATGTTGTTAGTATTATCTGTTATTATCTGCATTTCAAGTAATGTAATATACCATTCGTGATATCTTTATCAATATAAACTAATAATTGTAAAAAAAACGTTATTTTACAACTTTTCGTTTTTCGTCATTCGTGGTTGACGGTACCTTTAATGGTATATTTTGTACGAAGTGGAGTTTTGTTGACGCATGTCTCAAATGTTTGTAAATTATCTTAGTCCCATATTTTAGTGATAAATTGTTAGTAATAACTCGGTTCGTTTGCCCGCGAATACATAACATTATAACGAACTAACAAAGCACGCAGTTGTACTTACAGGAACGTAGATATATTCCGCATTGAATATCAGTACATACTTATGTCAGAATTGTTCTTATAAGCAGCGATGTACCAGTTCGTAACCTGCGTTTGTAGTGAAGATGATACATATAAAAGTTTGGTCAATATTATGTTAGCATGTTATTATTATGATAATCAAGAAAATATTGTAAGCACATCACCTGTTTGACGAATGCATGAGTTTATTAAATTGTATACAGGCCCCTTTTTTATCCGGGACTGTGCCCAATCCGTTGACAATAGGAGTTTACTTGGGGACATAGAGCACATGTATCATACTATTCTTGTCTCATCGCTTTCGCGTGGCCAAACAACGGAACAATAGCAGATTCGAAGCGATACACTAATATCAACTATTACAATTTTACGTTGCTGAATTCACACACTATCAAATTTCACCCATTAGTTCTTAAGTTATATATACGTTTTTGTACCACGAATCTTTCGAAACAAAATCAACAAAGTGTTTCGACCATACGCCCGATGCCCAATGCAGCTGAGATGCAATTTTATCCGAGATTTCTTGATTAGCAAACAATACGTAAACAACACAAGATATTGAAGATTGTGAGCATCCTGTTTCATTACGAATAATTGTTTTCTTCCCAATTTTAACGCCATTGTATTGTTTTCAATATTATTAAATACTGATCAAATGCATAAACTTACTATTTGTATGATAATAAGCCTCGGTATTGTTGTCGTTTTTACATAAAAGTTATATTTTATATTTTATGATCATGTTGTTGAAAATAAATAATGACGACGCATGGCGTTGCGAGTGGTTGTAAATTCTCTTTTGCGAACATCTGATAATAGATTATTGGTAAAACATTTTATTTATTTGTCGTTTAGAGTGCATTTTACTTTTTAAGATCTATCGATGTCACCTTACTTTTAAGAATAATCAACAACTGAAGGGTCCGAAAGCTCGTCTCAAATTGTGTATCTTTAACACTTTTTGTGCAAATATGTTCGTCTATAGTAGAATAATCGAATACTCAATTTGGAATACCAATGTACTTTAGGGTCTTCAAAAATAGGGTAAGTCGCGTAAGAGGAAATTAACATTATATGAATTATTTGTTTATGTTTATGCTATGCGACTGTGTTTTACAGATTGGTGAACGGTATTGTAGAAGTACACGTTTGGAGTATATCCCTTTTGAAGTTAGCAAAACAGCGGTTTAACAACGCTATTCCGTAGTTAATTAAGTGCCTGTACACACTTTCAAATCTTAGCGCGATAGAGACTTCACGTTTTATCCAGCTTTAATTCAATTTGCACAGTTCGCGTACAGCCATTACACCTCTTTGTTATTATTTGACCAGAACTCTCCTATACAACTTCCCAATTTGGAAACGGATATGCCTTTTAGCAACACACATATTAATTATCACGGTGGGTTTATGACCATCAGAAATAAGCAGAAGTCAAAAAGAGGCCAAATTGTAGTTCGCATATTCTTTTTAAAGCACAATTCAAGTTTGTTTTGACCATTAGTAATGAGCTATTTAAGACCATGCATTTAGGCACTTATCTTACTGTTTTTATAGATTTTTTCCTACTTATTACGCAAATCATAGTATACTATTCATTATTATCTTTCTAAGAGTAAAATATAGAATAAAAGAAGTCTACTAGTAGGTCATAAGGGTATATGACTGTCACTTCAATTTCTATACCTTTTTGCAATAGTTATATTGTCGCAAATGTAATCAATAAGGGGTTCAAGAAGTCACGTGATCCCGATCATTTTAAAGGGGCCTTTTCACAGATTTTGGCATGTATTGAAATTTGTCATTAAATGCTTCATATTGATAAATGTAAACATTTGATCTAAAAAGCTTCAGTAAAAAAAACAAGAATAAAATTAAAGAAACAAACAATGTAACCCTCAACTGGGCTCGAACCACTGACCCCTTGAGTAAGTCTATCGCTTAGACAACTCGGCAATCCGTGTTCATACTATGATCGCCGTATTTTATACTTTATATAAGCAATCCATGTAGTATCAAAAAATATAACGACAACAACAGAACTCTCCATATTATTCAATCGTTTCGCGTTGCAACGCTTGATAATTTTCAGGTTTTTAAATCTGAAACACTTTTTCTTTAATTTTGTCAATTTACCGAAACGTGAAACGGCCCCTTTAATACTCTTGTATTTAGACAAATTCTTAGTGTTTTTCCCAGGAGGGCAAAGGGGCATGGCGCATTACTTTCAAAAAGGGCATTTTAGCGCGCAGTTTAGGCAAAAAAGGGCAAAAACGTTCCCTGAATACCTGAATTACGGGGAAACATGTAATCGCATCAGAAGCAGTTGTGGAAAAATAACATTTAAACAAGCACATTTAATGGTAATAGATGTATTTAACTTACTATGATTTATATTAATATATTTACCTTGCAATGTACATTTAAGTTCCATGCTGTTTCAGTAAACTGTACAGCACGACAAACATAATAAAGCAATATATGCATATGAATCTGATTATACACAGATCCACTAACATATAAATGAAACCATGTTTGTCTTATCCCATTTTCTAACAATAATCTCGACATATGTTTAAATAACATTGCGAGTAAATTGATCGCTAACAATATGCAAACACTCGTTTCTGTGACATACATCCACCGAGTAGATTACAAATAAATAAATAATATTGTTGCTATCTTAAACATTTTTATGCATCGTTGATTATCACAGACATTTTATTAATTCCTTCTTAATGTATAATCTCCATCGTTAATTCGATCGTTTGCGACGTTATTTGCCATTTTTGCCGAGTCACAATTTAATTCTGTATAGTCCGCCATGTTGATAAAATGTCAAATGATGTAAGCGACAGGTGCGCATAGCAACGTTAAATCGTATACGCGATTCGCATTTTGTTAAATTAGTATACGTCTCAGTAATTATTTCAAGAATTAGATCTAATTATCTTAAAGACGAAAACGATAAAGAATAAATTTGATAGTGATTTTAAATGTAATAATGCGTTAAAATATATGTTTTGATATAACTGAATAATGCATGCAATGCACAATTGCCACGAGAATAACATCGAGTTTTTCATCAAAAGTCTCCGAAGTAATGATTTTATCGTAAAGAAGTACACATTGCCGAGCGAAAAGTGCGCTTGGTATAACATAGCCTCTGGCATTATCGATTGATACTGACACGGGGTTATTCACGCATGACTAATTCACAGCTTTGGAGCAGTCAGTAAGACCTACCTATAAATCGAGCACTGTTATAGATTAAATCTGCTCAATTAATATAGTCGATTAGACGTGACGTCTCTCGAGTAAATCAAGCACAGTCGGAGCGTCACAGACAATCAAGGAAGCTGATTTTGCGGACCAAGTTAGATCGTAAGGCAATAAAGATGTTATCGATAATGGCGCGTGGCGAAATTTGCCTTTGAAAAAAAAGGCGCGTGGCGAAATTTGACTTTGAAAAGGGCAGCATGGCGATCCGGGAGGGCGGCGTGGCTTTTCGCCACGCTAAAATGGCCTGGGAAAAACACTAACAATACATACTAATATTCATGAAAACGCAGATTGACGTTTTCGAAGAGACTTTTCAAAATGTAATGTATTTAAACGAAAGAAAAGTATCTGTTTGTGATTTAATTAAACAAAAACGAAACTCCTTAAAATAAATGCCTGGATATAGTTCAAGTAAAATAAATGAACATTATGTTAGTGACAATGATTGGTAAAAAATGGCGATGTCACACTTGGGAATACCAACTGATGATGAATAACGCGACCAATACGTAACAAAAGCCGCGTAATGCGGATATAGGTCTTATGCCAAATGCGCACAACGGAGATCCACTGTACAATACAAAGTCATGCAATGGCCCTTTTACTCATTAGCTGACCTGGTGGCTCATGGCCAGACTGCACGGATGCACATGCTGGTCTTGATCTATGGCATTCGATCCATTTTTGCATGACGCGAACCACATTATAGGTGATTTTGAATGTACCGGTAATATATTTTCGCAAATTATCTTATATTAAATAACAATAATTAACCACTTGTTTAATACTATATTTTAATGAGAAGCAATATCAGCAAGTATAGAAGATGTGTTGAATATTGGCATACAAGGCTGACATTTTTTGAAATCATAGAATGACTTGAAAAATGTGTGGGTGCATACGAACCTCATGTGTTTTGTTTGATATTTACTGTTATAGTTGACTTTTATTAAATTGGCCTATAAACTCGAATGTTAATTTTATGACTCGGCAATGTTGCGCAATGATTTCAAATACAGTGGTTACAATTTAATATATACAATATATATAGGATCTTGCATGAGTGGTCGTTTTGTATTGAATTTATTAAACGAGTCATCTAAATAAAGATAAAAACGAGGCTTTCCGAGTTTTTATCTTTATTTAGATGACGAGTTTAATAAAGTCAATACAAAATGACCACGAATTTAAGATTCTATTTATAACATGACCAACAAATTTTCTTTTTATTGTATGCTTTTTTCACCGTTTATTCACATTGTAAAAGAGTTTAACTGAAAAAATTCGTTAAAATAATGGCGTCATTTCGTCACAAAAATGACGTCATTTCACAGTTATATAACTAGTGTAATAACACCTGTGTAATAAACAAAATTGAGCATTACGTTATTTCACTCCTGGAGCGTAGGTCATGTTATAAATACTATTTAAAGCAACAGCGGTGCATATCATGCCTCTTAGATGCAGTGTGATTTGCCTGCAATCGTTTGTGATGTCGTTTGTTAACTAATCAAACCATTCGTCATTCTCAGAACTGAACTGTTTTGCATTGACACGATAATTGCAGTATTAATTATCAGGGACATGTTCTCCGTGTATTGATGCGGGTCCTTTATTCAAAATACAACTCATGCATAGAAATATGCAACGTAGGCGTTCGTATGTAAACAAATGACTTGTTCGTTTTTGTTGTAAATTTAAGTGCATAACGACAAGAGAGTTAATCATCTGTTATCATTTATCTTAAGGATGCGGTAATTTACCACCATCTATCAAAGTTGCGAGGACACAATCGTGCAAAAAATAAATTTACCAGCACAAAATGTGAATCAAATATACGAGCATATGCCGTCCTTATTGAACATTCCCCGTCTGATTCAAGACTGACATAAACCAAACTAGTACTTCAATCTCTTTATAGTGACACACTTATTCTGACATTGCTGTATACCAATTTTAAATAGTTTACGTACTAAATACATCCCCGATAAACAATTTATTTCGTTTACTATATATTTGTCTCCAATGCCGAAGTTATGGAAAAAACTGCAAGCACTTGATAAAAAGTGCAATATAGAAAATAAATAGAACTGGTGTTGTAAATATGTACAGGTTTGCAATACATAATACATACTTGCAAGTTTAATAACCGTACGGTAACATATAGGGGGAAAGTTAAATAAAAAAAAACCCAGATCGCTTGTATCTCCTCATGAAGCACAGGCAACGATGCCACTTAGAGAGAAGGCTGAAGGACGGATTAATTTCCCTTGATCGTTAAGCACGTATAAATCATATTCTTCTTGTAATGTAGACACAATATGCAGCTTTTGTCTATTATAACAGGGTAAGAAAACATTTAGTTTAAGCTGGCCATACATGACTAGTTTTTTGCACGTTTTTCTGTAAAAATACGTCGATATATGTTTACTTGCTTCAAATAAACGACAATATGAAATCATTAAGGATTGCTCTAGTGATGATGTTTCTGAGGTGGTATTTATATCATTTATGTCACTAAAATATCAATTCCAAAGGCTTTTCCTCACAGTAATATTTCTCTGATTGCAGTTGAATTTTGCAAGGATTCAGTCAATAAAATAAGGATCGCACTCCTGCTCAAGTTTTTCTAAATTTTTATTTAACTTTTTATTTAGATTTGCCAGGTCTTTTTATGTCTATATAACTGTAGTATTTTATTTTCCGTACTTTTGTTAGAACAGTATGATGTATAAGAGATGTGCTTTCTAAAAAGCAATCTAAATTTAATAACTTATTAATAGTTTTATCGGTAAAACTGTAATTGTTCGGAGTATTTGCTATATAAAATAATTTCACGCTGCATAAATATTATAATATCTTTAAAACACGTGTCGTATTTAAACATTGAATAGCTTGTGATGTCCTAAGAATAAACGAATACGTGCATTACCGGTGTATCAAGTATACAGTACAAAAAATGTTACTAATATGAACCAACACATACATAATTGAAATCCTTAAAATAACATAGTTTTCATTGGAATAATTGTCATTGTCTTCTACTATTTTAGAATGCATTGAATTATTGTCGGTAGACAGACTTTGTAAAAAATATTATAATTAAATATTTCCCTAAAAGGTCGTTTACATTATCGTTTTATGTGTTTTAGAATGATTGCTTCCTTCCATAAGAAACGTGATAGCGCTAATTATGACCTTTATTGTAATAGCTGACAATCTCATTGCATCTTAAGCTGTAATAATTGATAAGGGTGTCTACAGGAATACATTGGTATTATGAAAGAATTGAATCATAACGAAAACAGAGAAATTCTTAAATAGTGAAATGACGGGCATGTCTTCTTGCATTTAACAATATTTATTTAATCATAATGATGAACACTGTTATCTGGAGCATTTACATTCAGTAATCAAAAGTACGGTCCACCCTTTTAAATTCACCGGGGGCACATATGTGACATGAGCTTCTTCTTTTCATATTTAGTCTAACCACTAATGTATAACTGCTTCCCACGATTAAAGTCGTGGGAATAAGAGAACTAGCTCATGGGAACGACTAAGTAAGTCGTGGGAACGAGTTAGTAAGTTGTGTCAATGCTGATGCTAGCTCGTTGGAGCAAACGAGTTACTCGTGGGAACGAGTTATCTAACTCGTGGTTACAAACTCGTGGGAATGAGTTACTTAGTTTTTATAATGAAATGAGTAAACTTAAGAACATGCCACACCTTAACAACCGTACACAACTGCTCAAGTTTTATTGCGAGACCAGTGTTTAGTTAATTCTTCAGCGAGTATAATCACATTCTTATACGTAAACATATATTTATTATATACTTGCCACACTTGTTCACACCGTGGACTAATGACGACATCATCAAATAACGTTTTCTTTGATACTCAATGTACTTTTAGAAACCCAACTCAATTTTATCTGGCGATTCCCATCGACAAGTGCTGAGCTCTCGGGTCACTCTCGGGTTACAGTGTTTGTTTTTATACGATCTTCATGTTAGTGTTCAACGGGTAGAACTTCACGAACAATTAACGTTAGATTTTACCAATTAGTACTAATGAGTTTAGTGCATGCTTGTTGTGCCACCAATCATGTCAATTAGATTTTATCAATTAGTATCAGTACATCCAACGTATATGTGTACGGATACCTACAATGTTAGCGCAATAAATGTTGAATAAAGAAATTTAAAGATTAGGTAAGTGCATCCAAATATGTGCAAACGATTAGTAAAATGTTAACGAGTGTATGCCTGTTTGTCTATCTGTAAATGTTTTAGAAGGTTAAAAATGGGGACAGTATACCAATATTGAACATCTTGAAGTTAAGCATTTACACACATCTGAGTAGCGAATTTAATAAATTTGTTGAAAATAACGGAAATTCCAATGAATATGGCGACATTCGATAAACAAATGAAACACCGTTTCGCTGAATCATCATCTAGTATTAGTTTAAGGTTCCGCCGGCTGTAATCTATATATTCTATTTTTATTTTAATATTTTTTTAAACTGATTGGACACTTGTTTACAATGAAAGATAACCGGACGGTTCTAAATAACTCTTATTATTGTTTCATTATTTCTATTTGTAGATATAACTCATACGAGAAGTGCTGATTTTATTTTATTTTGTTTCTTATTTTGTACTCAACGGAAAGATTTCTCGCAATTTACAAGTGACCACGACTAACAATTCCGTTGGTTATGCTATTTTGAGGCAGCTGCTAGTCCGTTGCCAAGTCACTTTGGCAACAAAATCGTACCGTCATTACTCACATCAGACTGTACTCGTCACTGATATATGGAGTGACACACCTGCTAATGCACGAGACCTCCCTCTTTCTTGAGGTCGCTTTCATCTTACAGAAAAGTTACTTTTTAACAGTGTCCAGTATTACACATTTTGAATCATCATCATAATTATACTAATTACGTAGAGATCACAAATATAAATATATATATACACAATTTATAACTATTTGCACTTAAATGTGTTGATCAAAATAACCTTAAAACACAGTTAGCAACACCATTTTTATTTTGGGATTTATAGAAATGAGTTCAATACATAAAATAAAATAACTGTTTTTATTCTGCATCTAAAAACTATCGCGTTATTTTCTTATTGGAAAAATCTTATTTATACGATTTCGCGTTATTGAATATTAAACAAAGAGGCAGACATAACAGATGATGAGTGTATTTCAGCATTTTGTAATTGAAATGCATTCGTTATTCTTGCCATAGACATGGTTTCCAATACGTATGGCTTTCTTCAATTTCCGGTTAGCTTCCAAGCTTTGTTATTTTATAGTTTTAGAACGAATACAGCACCCTTTATTGCTATAAATCAAATATATTGCGGTGTATGCATACTAGATGTTCAATTTCTGTGCGTATTTTAAGAAAATTAGAATATTATTTTATATGAAAATCGAGCAACTACGTACATAAACAAACATAAAACCTGTATGTCAATATAACAGACTGAGACTAAATCGTTAGAATATATTTAGTTAAAAATCATTACAAGTATATATGTGCAATGACTAAATAATTCACTACCCCCGTATGGCATCAGCACTTCAAATTGATTTTGTATTGTGTATCGTTTGAAACGATAATATCAACGTAATTTCAATTTAAGATATCAAACAATATTGATGGATTACAAAGACAGTTTCAACGACCATGCTATCTTATTTCTTCGTCAAATGACGTATGAAATATGAACCAATTGGATCCGTATTACCCCTGCTACTGTATTGATCCTTTGTATACATAAATAAAAGAACCTTGTCTTATTCAAGTGAAAAGCGTGAGACTTGCAATCCCTATTGTAGTAGGCAAAGAAACTGCATGTCCGTTTATGTGTAGATTTGTTTTGAAAGCATAATAGGTAGAAGCCACTATAATAGATGCTGGTAGATTGCCCCATTTGTTGAAAGTAAATAGCAGTAAGGACCGAGGGAAAAGATGCGATATACATGGGATACTGTTTAGGGTATATATTTTTAAAGTGAAATATCGTTGACGCGTGTCGTTTCAAATGTTTGTACATTCTGTTGTTCGAGCAGGAAGTGATGCATTGTTAGTAATAACTCGGAACGTTTGCCTGCTAACACATTGTACTTCACGAACTAACAAAACATGATGGTATACAGTCATGTCACTTTCCACAGGCAACAACGCAGATCTATTCCGCTTTAAATGTTAGCAATAATTTCTGTCAGAATAGTTCTGACCAGCAGTGATGTACACGTTTGTAACGTGCGTGTTTTGCTGAAATAGTATATGTTCGTTTTGACCAGTTTATATACAATTATTACATATATGTCAATGCAACGTTAAGAATGTAATTTACCAGGCTCATAATTATTGCATCCTAACGGGGCTTGTAATATATATTGGAAAAAATCTATATGGTAGCATCATATTGTATGATGCGTATATTAATTTTACAATATTATGAAAGTTGTTATTGGGCTGATGTCCGAAATTGTTAAGACCTCAGAAAAGATTGTAAGGACATCATCTGTCTTACGAATGTATACGTGTTATAAACATTATACAGGCCATATTTTCCTTCGGGACTTGAACGAATCCGATCACAATAGGAGTTCACTGTTTAAACACAAATAATACATACCATACCTGTTTAGTTCTCCTTCGTGCGATCACCTTACAATGACAAAGCTGTAGCGATCTACTAAAATTAATTATTGCTCTTTGTCTTGATGATTTGACACAGCTTGATGAATTCTCCCCGAAATTGCCAAGTTAAAAAAGGGTTTGCATTAGAATTGTTTAGCACAGGTTAGTACACGTGTTTCGATAATACAATTGATTTCTAATGCACCTGTGCTTAAATATTTATATAACATTACCCTATTAGCAAATTATACTTAAATAATATAACCTGTAGAACTTTGAAAACGTCCTGATTTTTTACATACATATTTCTTTTCCCTTTATAACCGTATAGTATTTCTTGTTCAAAACTGATCAAATGTATAAAACAACAATTTATGTGCTAATGAACCTTCATTATTCTGGTCGTTTTCACCGAAAAGTTCTGTTTTATGGATGGAGATTACGTTTTTGAAAATCAATAATAATAATTCATGTCGTTGCAGGTGATTTCAGCGAGTGTTATTAATAATAAAAACGTACACTCATATGTATCATATACTTGAAACACTTATTGACACTGTGGACTTATGACGACATAATCAAATAACGTACCGGTAGTCTATTAAATCCAGTGTTCATTGAAGAACCCAACTCAGTTATTGTCTGGTGATTCCTATCTACATGTTCTGAGCTTTCATGTTACAGTGTCTGTCTTGGTACGATCTTCCTGTTATTGTTCAACGGTTAGTTCTTCACGAACAATTAAGTTAGATTTTACCAATAAGTACTAATGAATTTATTGCATGCTTGTTCTGCCACCTGTCATGGCAATTAGACTTTATCAATTAGAATCAGTTAATTCAGCGTATATGTGCATGGACACCTACAATGTTAGCGCAATAAATGTGGAATTAATAAATTAGAAGATTAGGTAAGTGCATCTTAATGATTGGACACGCTTAGAATGTTGCAATTGTATGTATGCATTTTAACGTTATGGTAGGTTAAAAAAGGGGACAGCATACCGATAGAGACAATATGATGGTTTTGCATTACAACTAACCGAGTAGAGGATTCAATATTATGTGTTAAAAATATCGGGCATTGTTATCATATTGGGCGAAATGTGTTTATTACATTTAAAACCATGCGTTGCAAAATTGCCATCCACAAGTTTTAGGTCAGGCCAGCTGTAATCAACTGAATACCTTTTTCTATTTAGAACCGATTAGACAATTGATTAAAATAAAAGATAACCAGACACTTCTCAATAATTTAAATTTTAATATTGTTTCATTTTCCTTATATATTGATGCTAATACAAGTAATACATACAGTGCTGATTTTATGTGTATTTGCTGTTTATCTCTAACCGATCGGATTGATTTTCCACGTTAACAAATGACATCGAATAACAATGCGATGACTTTCGCATGCAATTCTGTTTTAAGACAAGGGCAAGTCCGATGCGAAGTCACTTTGGCAACAAAATCGTTCGCCCATTACTCATGGTAGACTATAAGCATAAAACTTACATGTTAATCCAAGATTCATTTCATTCTCTTAAGTCGCTCTCCTCTAAAAACTTAATGATAAATACTCAAGTACTATAAATGTTAAGTCATCATCATAATTAATTTAATTAGAAAGACATCATATACACACATAATAACTATTTTTACAAACATATGTAGGACGAAAAAAACCTTAATTCACTGTTGGTAAAATATATCTTAATTGAAAATTTTAAGGAATCAGTTCAATACATACGTACTTTAATATGTTACAATTAACAATCAATGAGGCTGTCCTTTCCAACAGTTTTCATCGTTTTGCAAGCTGCGTTTTCATTTCAAAATGTTTACACAGACAAGTATATTCATTTTTATTCAGCTTAAAAACTATGACGTTGATATTTGCGCATTAAAAAAAACTCATATTTATACGATTTCGTGTAATTGAACATGGCACACAGGGATAGGCATTTCGAATGATAAGTGTTGTTCAGCCTTTTGTAGTTGCAAATGAGAGGGTTTCCAATACTTCTTCAATTTCCGGTAAACTTAAAGAACTTTTATAGCTTTAGAAAGAATATTGTGCCTTTTATGACTATGGGTAAAAATATTGCAAATGCATGCATACTACGTTCCGCTTCGGCGTTTATTTTAAGAAACAATATATACATTAGAATATAATTTTATAAGAAAGTCGATATTTAAACTACTTCCATAAACAAAATGTATGTATGCCAATATTACTATCTGAGACTAACAGTCGTTACAATATATTTTGATAAATAGTTAGAATAACAATTTAGTGACTCAATTATTCATTTACCACAACATTTATCTATTGTTTTCGTTTTGTTGATAAAGTGTAACGACTTTATAAAGAGCCTGTTCAATATTTTGCATTGATTCGTAGTGTTTTTAATCTTTTAGCTTTAATTCGACGGTTTATTAGGCTATCTTATTGCAGCTGTGCTGCATCTGCAGCATTGACTCTAGATCTCTAAACAAGGATCAAAGTTCCAGCTATCACGTACATAATTATAGCTAAGTATTCCCGTTGGCATATCTGAGAGTAAAAATGACTGCGCACGAACGTTTCAGACTTGCAAATGTTTTTGTAAACCAACAATAATGTGTAAAGTTCTAAAATTAAAATAACGTCTATAAAGTCGTTTAAACGGGAAGTGTAACGTTTCGTTCATAATGATTCAAATGACAAGTTTATAATGACTTATCATTGTCAATCATTGTCATTGTAATCTCTGTATTTTTTATTCCTTCCTTTGAACGCGATTAAACAAACAACGTGATAACGAATTATGCCAATCTTATGATTGATTCTCGTTCAAGCGCCATACTTTATATGTCGACAATCTTACACCTTGTTATGTAAAATTATTTTAGTCTGTCTCTTAGAAAACCGGGCTTAAAATATAGTCCCATACTGGCCTTATCATTGGTAACACAAATGCGAATAGGTCTTCAAAACCAGGGCTTAATGTATTTAGGTGCAGTCCACAAAAGCTTATCTGAGACGACATTAAGCGCACACTTAAAGCCCGGTTTACCGCCTCATTTACAAATAAGCTGCACTATTTGTAAAACAAACTAACTGAAAAAGTACTGTGTACATGAGTATTAATAAAGACAATTAATTGCAAATATCATTTGTTAATACAGAAAATATTGATGGGCCTGTAATTCCGGGAATCATTGTTTTCGGAATGATCTGTTTTATGGATGGAGATGGAGTAGCGGAATATTGTTGTTGCTTTCTTCAAATAGTATTGTATAAAGACAATGTAATTTACTGACCACACAATTAATATCATACCGTGCTTCACTTATCAAGGAAAATTTGCTAGTTCATAAGATGTGAGAGCATAACAAATACATTTGAAATAAACAATGTAAATAATAACACTTAATAAACTATCTGATTTTCATGCGAAGAGAACCAATAACAAAAGTTGTCTATAAATACTTATAGGATAAGACAAGACAATTTGTAATAGTAAGGTATGTAATATTTAGAAGCACACACAATAGAAGCCTATAGCCTATAGTATAATAAAACTCAGTATAAAGCGATACTTTACATAACACATCACAAGCACTTCCAAACATTGTTATATTTTCAACACGTTTGGGAAAACACAAATGGCAATGTAAAACAAATATGTCGTTGTTGGAAAAACAAGAAACAGTTGCTGACCGGGTAAATATTGCAGTTTTAGTCTGTTCCGATAGACGAAACAAGTTTAAAATTATATGAACGTCTTAGCATTTTTGAATATCTTTTGCATGAGTTTCATTTAAAACCCTTGAGAACGAAAATAGTAGTTGAATAGTGGTTGGTTGCAAAGCGGACATATTTTCAAACACGATAACTCTTATATCAAGATAAGTAGAACATCCGAAAAAAAACTTGATTTATCCACACGACAAATATAAGACATTCGATCACAATCATCATAGTAGGTAAAGGAGTTTCTTTGGGTAGATTTGTTTTGAAAGCAGAAAGGGTAGTCTTACTGATGCCTTTAGATTTCGTTGTGAGTTTAAAGCAGATGTCGAAAAGGTCCAAGAGATTTACATGGGATACTGCTAATATTATATATTGTTTGAACTGGAATATTGTTCAATTTAAATTGACATGGGATACTACTAATGTTATCTGTTGCACAAAGTGGAATATTGTTTAACTAAAAATAATATGGGATACTGCTAATGTTATCTGTTGCACAAAGTGGTATATTGTTCAAATGAAATTAACGTGGGATACTGCTCATTTTATCTGTTGAACGCATCGGAATATTACATAGGCTGTTGTTAATGTTTTGTGTTGAAAGAGGTGAAGTATATCATTGACGAATGTCGTTTCAAACCTTGTACATGTTCTTATTCAAACATTGTGTTATGGATTTTTAGTGAAAACTCAAAACGTTCTGATAAAAAGTATTGTACCTGTTCGTAACATGCATTAGTTGGGTCATGTTGCTAAAAAATATTGTTTACAATTTATAATACCAATAATATAAATATTGCATTCCTGTAAGATTTTTGCGGACGAATCTTGCGTATGGTTCCGATGATTGTATACGTATATTAATTTGGACAATATTATGTAAGCATGTATTATTGTTCGTTTGTCCGATTTTTTTTGAGACACATGGGCAGATTTCAAAGACATCATCTGCCTGGCGACAGGACACGTTTTGAAATTTATACCAGCCTTATTTTCCTTCAGGCCTGTGACGAATCCGTTTATAATAGGAATTCTTTTTTAAATCAATTATTGCAATTTGCAATTTGCATCGTTGAATTCACGCAGAATGACGATTACTCCCTTATGTTCTTATGCTATTAACGTGTTTGCATAATGAATCATTCGGAACAAATTAGTACAAGTGATTTTACCATACAGCATATTCGCAAGGCACATCAGCTGTAATATGTATCCGACATTTCTATATTAGAAAACAATACGTTAACAACACGATACAGAAGATTGCGAGCATCCTAAACTGTTTTGAATAGTTGTTAGCTTCACTTGTATTACCGTTTTGTATTTCTAGCACTTTTTTAGCACTGTTCAAGTGTGTAAAAAGAATTGTTTATGGTAATGAGCGATCGTAATTGTTGTCAGTTTTTATGGAAAGTTCAGTTTTTTTTTGGAGGAAGATAACGTTGTTGAAAATGTATAATGATCTCCCATAACGTTTTGTCTTCGCTTTCATGATATTTATAATGTTTATCACTAACCTTATATTTTATTTGTAGTTATGTGTGTATGCTTTAACGATTTTGAAATGTCACCATTCTTACAATGATGTTTAATGATATTAACGTTCGAAATATGTTTGCAACATCTCTTTTTTATGTTTAAAAGTTAAGTTTTACAAAAATAATCGAAAACTGAACTTGGAATACAAATGCACTTTTGGCAACAATATGACAGATCGGGTAAGAGAAAACTTAATTCCTTGTTTAGGTCTTACCAGTTAATTTCTTGTTAATGTGTAAGCGAAGCGGGCAAACTGAAAACAGACTATAGCCAGTGTTACCACAGTCAATGTTGTATAATCGTCGTACAATTGCAATAATTAACATCATTTTTCGCATGTGGTGCCTTTGAATTCATTTCATCTTCGTTTTTTTTAAACCATTAATCAAGTTCGGGCAGACTGAAGTCATCCACATACGTATTTGTTAATCCGCGACATCGATCTTTGTTAAATGTGTTTGTTTTCTTAAAATGGATGATATTTATAGGATTTTTAAGAGTAATTGTTTTCATCGATTTGTGTTGAAACACCTAGGTCTGGTCGAAGCGAGTAGTTAGGTATTTATAGAGGTTGTTGCAGTATTCCTCCAACTAGTTCAGGACTGCGGCACTCTCGGTCAGGAAGCTCCCGTTAGCGTTTTCTATAACACTGGCATTGGGCTGACTGATCTTCGTGAGAGTCTTGAGGATTCTGTACGTCCTATAACAGGTTGCAAGTGTCCATCTCTTTGATAATGTTGACACATTGATCATCAAACTCAATCATCTGTCTGTCTGTCTGTCTGTCTGTCTGTCTGTCTGTCTGTCTGTCTGTCTGTCTGTCTGTCTGTCTGTCTGTCTGTCTGTCTGTCTGTCTGTCTGTCTGTCTGTCTGTCTGTCTGTCTGTCTGTCTGTCTGTCTGTCTGTCTGTCTGTATGTCTCTCTCTCCCTCTCTCTCTTTCTCCCCCCCCCCCCCCCCTCTCTCTCTCTCTCTCTCTCGATCGAAATTCTTCGGAAGTTGACGGCATGACTTCACTGATGTTGTTGGTGATGGTGTCAATGTAATTGTCTTTCTTTTTTTTTGAGTCAATTCTAAGCGAGGGTTCTTGGTGATGTGCTTGTTCTTTAGCTTCAGCTTGATAGTGGTTAGCATTAAGTCTTGGTCACTGCAAATGTCTGTGCCAGGAAATGTTCTTGTGTTTGCCTTGTTGATGCTGTACTTCAACCGTTGCGGCGCTAGTATTAAGTCGATATTTTTTGTACTTGCCAATTGGAGCGTGCTAGATCGCTGTTTTTGACGGGTAGTGTTGTTTCAGCGTTTCATCATGGTGAGTTGGTTGCTTCTAGCGAACACGAAGAGGCTCAGCCCTCTGTTGTTGGTCTCTCAAATGTCAAGTGACCTTCTGTCCCTACCCAGTCGTCTGTTCCAACCTTAGAGTTCAAGTCGTCTTGGATGATGAATAAGTCTTTCTTCGGGACATTTTCTATAATGTGCTTTAACTCCTCCCTCGTAGGCTCCTCTTTGTGCGTAAACCTGGATGATGTTGATTAATCGTGGTCTTGATACGGACCAGTATGAGCCTGCTGGAGACTGACGTGCAATAGACTACCTCCTTGCTAACGACGAAAACAACCCGTGATAATGTTTAGAATCCTCCCCGCTGAGCAATATCGTGTCCTTTGATCTGCATGTTATTGTTCGACGGGTATCTCTTCACGAATCATTAAAATTTGATGTTACCAATTTGCACTAATGAATTTATCGCATATTTGTACGGCCGGTTATAATATAAGTAAGACTTTACCAATTGGTATCAGCGAATCCACCGAATTTGTGGCGACTACCTATTTCAGCGCAATAAACGTGGTGTAAATAAATTCACAGATTTGATTTGGTTAGGCGAATGCTCATTGAGAAGTCCATGTATTTTTGCGTCTTTTAACGTTTTGGAAGTTTGATTACGAGATTACATACCAATCGTGAACATCTTGTTTGTATCAAGTAACAAATGTCCAGTCGGGATTTAATAAATTTGATTAACATAACGGAATCTGACATGGCCATGGGCGAGACGAGTTTATTCTAAACTCTGTTACTAAATTTCCATATATAGGTTTGCATATATTTAAATAGTAATGTGTCTATAGGTATGATTGTTTCACCCATTCTCAGTCCACGTAAAAATTAATTTCAAGCTAATTTTAATAAGTCAACGAACAAGTTAACACGTAAATATTTTAAAACTTTGCACTTATCGTTCTTCAAAAATATTTTTCGGTGTTATGTGCAATTGAAATCAAGATACCTTGCATTAACTGTTCGAATGGGGAGACGGAAAACTACAACGGGCGAGGCATGGTCAGGGGTGATAACCCCAAAAAAGGGTTAGGGTAAGGGTTAGGGTTAGGGGTCGGGTTAGGGTTAGGTTTGGGATTAGGCTAACCCAAACCCTAACCCGACCCCAAACACTAACCCAAACCCTAACCCTAACCCTCTAACCCCCCCTTGCGCAATACCATACCATGCCTCGCCCGTTGTAGTTTTCCGTCTCCCGTTCGAATGCGGCGAAGTATCACGTGGAGTAACACGCGTGTTGATGCACGATGCGCCCGTTCCTCTAAGTCACTTTAATCTTAAAAAACTTTCTCTAAAATAGTCTCTAATCCTTTAAATTTTAAATAGCAATCATTATGGAGTTTGTTACATGTACATCATACCTTTACTTAATTTATAACATTTTGCACAAAATGTAGGTGATAATTAACCTTAACACACGACAGGTAAAATATTTGATTTTTTCATTAAATAGTTCGACGCATCGTTTTTGAATGCTGTGTATGTATTTTTTATAAAATATATCATTTGTATTCCGCTTTTAAAACTATAACGATCTTTTTGCGCATATTTAAACACTTACTTAATACAGAGGGGGTAATCACGTGACAAACAAGATGTCGACGTCCATGCCGAGGCAGGTATTTTTCGTCGTTTAAAACCCTTTATTACGTGCATTATTTTTTTATACCGCTCACTTTTCAGCTATATTAGGAAAAAAGTTCCTGGCTTCTATTTCATAGTAATATTCGCTATCTATCTCGACTTTACTCGGTGCGAAATTTCTTAGAAGGTTGACTTAATTAGGGCTCCACTAAGAAAATTTGCGGGGAGTAAAGTCGAGATATAAAGCGAATTTAAATACGAATTAAACGCTAATCACCTTTTTACTGATATGGCTGGAAAGTGAGCGTCATTAAAAAAGTAACAGAAGTAATAAGGGGTATAAAACGGCGAAAAATAACTGTTTCGGTATGGACGTCGCCATCTTGACTATCACGTGATTACCCACTCTGTTAATATACGATTTCGTATTCAGAAAATGAAACAAATAGACAGGCGTAAGGCATTATGAGTGTATTAAAGCCTTATACAAATGCAATATAATTTGTATACTTGTCAATGAGAGGGTTTCAAATACTTATGGCTTTCTTCAATTTCCGGTAAGCTTCGAGGCATTATCTTTTCATTGCCTTAGAAAGAATGCAGCACCGTCCATGACTATAACTCAACGATATTGCGGTTTTAGGCTTACTAGATATCCGTTTCTGCGTGTATTTTAAGAAACAATTTCAAATTTGAAATATATCTTATAATCAAGCCGATATTAAAACTACTTCCATAAACAACTTCGTTACAACATATTTTGTTAACTAATTACTGTGATATTTATAAATACTCAAACATGCAATAAACAAAACAGTTGTTCATTTAAATTGATTTTTATTGTTGATAATTTAAAACGAAGTAATGTTAGTAATTTAATGTTAAATACATTAAAAGTTATTGGTGATTTACAAAGACAGTAACAAATCCATGATATCTTATTTCTTCTTCACATGACGTATGAAATATGAACAAATTGCATCCATATAACCCTCATCTGCTTTATGGATTCTTGGCATGCATATATCAAAGAACCTGATCAATGTTTTGCAAAGACTCGACGTTATTTATGGTCTTTAACCTTTAATTTGTTGTTTGTATTGCGTTATCTAATTGCGGTTGTGTTGCAGCATAAACTCGAGATCTTGAGGCAAGGCGTCGACGTTCCAGTTCTAACGTACACATAGGTATTCCCGCTGGCATATCTTTAATTAAAAATGGATACGCACGATCTTGTTAGACATCAAAAAAGGCTATTACGTCGATAAAATAAAGTTAAAATGAAATGAAATTTAAATGAAATGATATCTGAGAATTCTCAGATTAAGGTTTTACCAAATGGAAAAACAAAAAAAAATAATATCCCATTGCTTGAAACCAAATTCATTTTTTCAGACATATACAAATTAAACTAAATCCCTATTCTGTTCAAATGGGTGTATTCGTGAGTTTTTGGAAGTATTAATGACATGCCGACGCATCAAATTTGAGCACATTTTACGTCAGACTGTTGCTTGAAGTTAATAAACTAAACTTGTTTTGACATATATTAACTCTACAGATGGGTCTCTGTATATCGTGTGTTTCAACGCTTCACTCTTTTTAAGAATGTATGTCTATGTTTATAGTTTTTTTTTACATTTTCAACAGCATGTAATTTATATAAAGAATACTTTGCATCGTTTCCTATGAAATAAACATACTTTAAAATTTTAAAGCCGTGGCATTTCTGTTTTTTGTTTTTAATTATAACTACAAAAGTAAAAACAATACACATGCTTCTTTGCGCTTGGTTATAAACTTCCCAACGATGTTACCGATTGTCAAATTTATTAACCTCAGTATGTACAGAATGACATGTCAGAATAGATGTAAATATTGTCCAATCTGTCCACAAGTATAATGTTATGTTTAAGCAGTTCGTAAGTGTCCATTGCACTGTCAAATTACATATCGACATACGTATGAGGAATTCGTTATATATCATTCGGAACAAGTTGATACATGTGTTTCGACCTTACACCGAATATCCAAGCATCTTAGCTGCTACAGTAATATTTATGCCCCCTTCGAAGAGGGGGTTTATTGTTTTGCACATGTCGGTCTGTCGGTCCGTCGGTCGGTCCGTCCACCGAATGGTTTTTGGATGATAACTCAAGAACGCTTACGCCTAGGATTATGAAACTTCATAGGTGCATTGATCCTGACTGGCAGATGACCCCTATTGATTTTTATTAGAGATTTCCAAATGAAAACCAAATTATACGTGAATAATACACGTTATAAACGATTGCATTTTGAATAGTTGTTTCTTTTTCCTTTATGACCGTATCTTATTTCTTTCATTGTTATTTAATACTGATCAAGTGTATAAATCTGCAATTTATATGCTTATGATTCCCCGTTATTGTTGTCGTTTTTACTTTTTTACTGGAAAGTTCTGTTTATTTTGGATGGAGATGATATTTGTGAAAATACATACCGATGACGCATGTCGTTGCAAGTCATTGCAAATTCTCGTGTGCAATTATTATGCCCCCCTTCGAAGAAGAGCTATATTGTTTTGCTGGATGTCGGTATGTCCGTCCGTCCGTCTGTCTGTCCGTTTGCCTGTCTGTCTGTCTGTCTGTCGGTCTGTCGGTCTGTCGGTAGACCAGTTCGTTTCTGATCAATAACTTGTCAATGGATTGACCGATTGGCTTGAAACTTCAAATGTGCATAGGCCTTGGACAGTAGATTAACCCTATTGAAATTGGGGTCACTAGATGAAAGGTCAAGGTCACTGTCAAAATAAGCGTGAAAATCGTTTTCGATCAATAACTCCACAACAAATTGACCAATTGGCTTGAAACTTCACATGTGCATTGGCCTTGGATAGTAGATGAACCCTATTGAAATTGGGATCACTTGGTCAAAGGTCAAGGTCACTGTCACAATAAGTGTGAAAATCGTTTCCGATCAATAACTCGTCAATGAATTAACTGATTTGCTTGGTTCTTCACATGTGCATTGGCCTTGAACAATAGATGACCCCTATTGAAATAAGGGTCACTAGGTCAAAGGTCAAGGTCACTGTCTCAATAAGTGTGAACATTGTTTCCAATCAATAACTCGACAACGGACTGACCGACTGGCTTGATACTTCAAATGTGAATTGGCCTTGGGCAGTAGATGACACCCATTGAAAAATGAGGTCAATAGGCCAATAGTCACTGTCACAATAAGTATGAAAATCGTTTCCGATTAATAACTCGTCAACGGATTGACCGATTGGCTTGATACTTCACATGTGCATTAGCCTTGGTAAGTACCTCTTTTGAAATTGGGGTCACTAGGTAAAATGTCAAGGTCACTGTCACGATAAGTGTGAAAATCGTTTCCGATCAATAACTTGTCAACAAACTGACCGATTTGCTCGATACTTCACATGTGAATTGGCCTTGGACAGTAGATAACCCCTATTAAAATTGGTGTCACTTGTTCACAGTCCTGTTTGTGTGTGTGCGGGGGGGGGGGCATACGTCTCCGACCGCGGATCTCTTGTTTAATATTTGATGCATTGTAAAACCTTGGATTTATTTGTAGTTATTTGTGCACTCCTTTTGTCTTTAAAGTCGCTTTACTAATAAGGAAGGATCTCACCGACTGACGGAGAGGTAAAAACCAAAAACCAACTCCCCGCTACTTGTACATGCTTATAAAGATATGTGTACAGTCATTACTAAATATTTGATTATTTCGACGGCATTTAATCAGCATAGTGTCCAACTTAAGAGTGCACGCATATTGTTTAAGTTGATTTTGACAAAAGTATAAGATTTGTGGATAAATCTGAAGGCAATACGTTGATAAATAAGTTGAACAACATGATTAATCTGTAGCTAAAGACGCAATACCCAATCTCAGGGAATTAAATATTTGTTATTCGGTACAATTGTTAAATGTGGGCTAAAAATGTAACCGGCACGAGCTTATGAAACATTTACATATGCTATTTATAGATACATGTATAATGGTTTTTGCATATGCTCTTAGAACCTTGCCGTAATAAATACCTTTGATTTTGCCAACATTTTTGACATAATGTCACAAGTAAATGCTCAGACCAAAATTTATTAACTGATTTAAAAGTGAACCAAGGACGAGCTTATATAACTGTTTGTAAATTATGTATAATTAACGTTTAATGTTTTGCTTATGCTTAGAAACTTGCCATAATAATTACCTTTGATTTTTGCCAACATTTTCTGACATTATGTTGGAATGAATTGCTAAGGCAGAGATTTATTATCTATTTTTTTAAAGTTTAGATGTGCAACGAATAACAGTGGAATGGATTATATATATTTGCTGATCTTTCCATACACTGGTAACAAATGTATAGCATTAGCATCATACACCTTACAATACAAAAGATATATAATAAATTTAATCATATTTGCTCAAGCATACACTAATTTTCGTAATACTCGAAAAGTAATGCAATTTCCAGCTAAGTTCTTATGTGGCTATTTGTAGTGATTGGTAACTTGCTTTTGTTGCGTAAAATACTTATGTGGCTATTTTTAGTGGTTGGTAACTTGCTTTTGTTGCGTAAAAGATGATTATTTGAAGAATGATTGTAATCAGGGAATTGCGTGATACACAACTCAACGTATGTTAACATTTGTACTGTCGTTTTCATATGTTTATCAGTTTGGATTGTTAATGAGTTACACAATGATATTGTAAAACGGTATTATGTGGGGTATTAATTCGAAAATATCCCTTATACAGCGGTATTACACTTAAGTTATACGATATATTTGCATTTTACATTTAAATATTGTATTTAGGATGAAAGTGTAACCACATATTACTTCTACTTTATTAAATATATAATGCTGGCATTGTTTATATATTATTGATGAAGTATATACCGTTAAATCAAAACGGCAAAAAATATAAGATTTTAAAATCTGAGGCGCCTTTATGACTTGATAACGAACATCAGTGTTCTAGAAACAAGAGCTATATTTGTGAAAACAATGCCCCGTACTGCACTTTGAAGCCGCACATCAACTCTATTCCAATTGAAAATATTATGACGGATTTAAGGTAAATTTATATTTGATATAGTTATCGACCTTTTTCGCTCAACGCTTTCAGAAACTGATCTGATGTTTGGTGTGTTCGTCTACCTGTATGTCAAAAATCAATTTACCAGTTAAAAACTCGAAGTCATTTTAGCAAAACGTCCGGAAAAAAATACTCTAGACAAAATAATTGTTTCATGGATGGTCTTGCTTGAGTTTGATGTAAAAGCATGTAATTAATGAGCAAATATATACACAGAACACATATTGCAATTGTATGTTTAATAAACAATTGGGTCTTCTTAAGAACGATATATTGGTATATTTCTTCATGAGAGACAATCTATACAACACGAAGGAAAACGATTATACTGGTAATAATGGAACATAATAGATACACATGTTCTAGAAGATATGTAGAGTAGCTTTCTAATTTGATGTAAATAGAAACATTAGAAGCAACATGCCAAACGAATATATTTGATAAAGAAGACATGAACATAGGTTCATCGACCAAATTGCACTACCTTGGCTATTCCAATAAATAATGATTGGATCCTGATAAATGGTGACTTTTGGCAGTTATATCTATTTATAATATGGCTGGGGTAAATTATTGTGCAATTAAACGTACGTTTTGTCAAAATAAAAAAAGAATGTGGGTTACACTTTATCGTATTTGTCTTAGCCTGAAATAGTGAATCACACACATTCTTGTCTTTACGCAAAAGTATTAATAATCCAGTTTTTTTATTTGTTGCTTATACACCGATTAATAACACTTATTCCATTCCATTACTAGTGCATTCGTTGTACTGAGAAGACTGGACCGATTAAACCACTATATATGAATATGTATCTTCAACAAATTTTGTCTCCATGAACCACATGCAATAATCCGTTTCTTTTGGGTAAACATTTCATTAATTTACCAACGATAAAATATTAACAATAAATAATCAATGAGAATCGTCCAAAGAACGCAAATGGTGTGTGTCTTATAACTGATGGTTTACTCTCCCCCTTTAAAAAAATCTTGACGTTAATGCTGGCAAATTTAAATATCGGTAGAATTAAGCCAAAGATGTTTTTTTTAATTGTGCTATTTAACAGCTCGAAACATTGATGGAAATGTACACATGCAAATTGGTTAATCGCCCACCACAGAAACTAAAAAAAACATAGTACTTAATCATGTAAAACTATTTTGACAGTTTACTGCAAACATGATGAAGAACTACTGAACTATTGGTATAGCAAGTTTTATTAAAGTAAAATATGCACAATACTTGTATTATTGTGTTGTTATGAATAGTTACGTAAGTGGTAGAAAATAAAATAAATATGTTCAAAGGCATAATTGTAATAATTATAGTAATAAATTGTACATTTGCATTTTTGCTTTTCAGATTATGTACATAAATAAAAAGTAATACATGTAGTTCTACTTGATGATGACAATAACAAGTATTGTTCTTTTATGACGATCGAGATAATTATGAATTTGAGTTCTACATTCTTTATGTAATTTTGTTAATCTATGGATGACATGCAATTCCAAAATGAAAGAGAAAATAATTTGTATTTATCATCAGGGAAATTACGTATTTGATTTGAAAATACTTTCGACATAATTGCTTATCTATTTACTATCAAGAATTTCCGTATTATGTCAGGGAACAATATGTTGCACCAGCGTAAAAGTATCGCTGCATGTTTGCTGAAATGTTAATGTGTCTGAGCTAATGAAACAATTACGTGAAATATGTATAATGTACATATAACCTATTTTATTGCGTATGCACTTAGGTCGATACTCGTATAACTATATCTGTGCCATGCAATTATGCCCATTAGCTCTGAGAATGAGTTATGGCGAGATTCTAAATAATATCAGTGCACAAAGGTTTTCTTTTATGAAGGAAGTCAACTCTGTATATTTCAAACTCCTAATGATAATAAATGCGTTGTCAGGAAAATGTGCAACCATTTATACAGCTTCACTGGAGTATGTATCGATCCCGAGGTCATATCACACATATTTTTTACATACAATTTAGTTAAGTAGGTCATTATTTAGTTATGATGTTTGCATAACAATTATATATAACATTTGAATTGAGTGGCCGTAGCTTCAATTATGTTATGATCCAAACGGTACTGAACCCACGCATTTCTTAGTTAAACATGTCACAATAACATAATTATTTGACATAAATGATAACGGTACATTTAAAAATTCAAAACGTTTTTGAAAACACAGCTTTTAAAATAATGTTTCTTTTTTTAATTTGTCTAAAATCTATTTATTTAATGTAGTATTAACACACGCAAAAACGACGAAGTTGTTTTACTGAATGTTTTTCTAAATGATACGTAATCGATAAAATAAAATATAACATTTATCGAAAAATTCAAAAACCAATATTAAATATTTTTAGGCAACAAATTATAGTTATAGTTATAGTTATCAGTTATAGACTGAAATATATAAGGTGTTATCGTTACGAGTCTATTTTCGGTTTTATCAACACGAACATATGACATACGTTGTGCTCAACGTTTGTTGCACGTTACATTGCTTCTTTTACATAATTATAAACGATTACGTTTTACCTTACTCGTTTCGGCTTTAACACTGAAAATATTACATAAGTATTGTGTTATGCATCTTGTAATATAACGTGGTTTATTTAAAACATTTTTACACTATATTTACACGCAACATACATAATACGTTATATTGTAACAGTTCATTAGTTACGTGCAACATGATACCTGCCTATTAGATCTTCTATTTATGCAGTATATTCAACCGAAATAATGGTTCGATATCGTGTCAATGCGCTTTAGATTTGCAGCACGATTGCAACACACAATCTTTATATCTGTGTTATCATGACAAGTGTTTACATTTGCATTGTCCATCCGACTTCACGATCAGCATTTAAAATGATTAATTAGTTTCATATTTATTTATTTTGTGCAACTTTGTACCAATCGCTAACTGAATTTTTAGTGTTTTGACGTCCTCTGACAATGACACTCAAGTGCGAATAATTTACACGTCATTGCTTGTTATGACTGTTTGCAAATTATCCATAAAATACACTGTTTGCATAGAAATCTTACACAATTCTCTTTCTAGCATCCATATAATTAATGCATTTTTATGTCTGGCAATGACATGCCGTTAGTCAGCATTTGTTTGTTATTATTTATTTCTGATTCCATATAAATGTAATTTTAATTATGAAAGAAAGTGTCCCTACTTTTAAACAGTGAGGTTTAACAGTTATCTGATAATATTTATTAAAAAGAATCGCTTGGCAAGGGAGACATGCTCATTAAGTGCGATGCATATGCTTCATCAAATAAAGCAAACAGTATAATAAGTATGTTAATAGTAAATATAATATTGTGTTTGTGTCCACTTTTACTTTTTATAAAAAGCTGGTTATAAATAGTAGATGGGTAAACTAGTGTGAATATGTATGTGAGAAATAATTAATCGATAAAATAAAACAATCTGGATTGAGTTCAAAAGGATAGCAATTATTTGTAAGGGTTTATATGTTTATATGTTTGTATGGCAGCAACCTTTAGACTTTGCTTTTGTAAGTGTTTGCATCAAACATTGTGATGCAAAAAGTTTGATCATATAAAGCAATTATTGTGGTGGGTAACGACCAATCATTTATATGTATTTTTTATCAAACTAACTAACGTCCATACGTTTTATTAGATATTCCGAACACGTTTTGAGGGAACTTGAATAATATTCTTGTCCTATCAACCATTGTTAAAGTGTACTCACACGGGGCTTCATTTGAATTACAATATCGTTTTAAAGCGCCACGTTATGTCATTTTTCAAATCTTTGTTATTGAATGTATTAGACAAGATTGTTTTATTATTGTATTTGAACAACGATTGGTTGCGATTAAATCGATGCTCGTGCCAATTTGTTCTTGTTTACGGCTATTATGATAACACATCGAGACAAAACGCTTTCTGTATGTTAACTTGTTTCTTGTGGGATGATGTATTCCCAATGAAATTGCATTCGTTTTATGATTATATGGCTTGTCGTTCTTTTGGCAACATCGTAAAACAGAATGATTAACGATACGAAATGACAATATGTATAACCGAATTGTTACATTCAAGAAAATACGCGATTAAATTACCAGAAAATTAGTTAGTGAGTTAAAATACACTATTATAGGTTTTTTTGTGGAAAAGGTGAAGTAGAACCACACGACTGGTAATATTGTACATGTTGATTGGCTGCATTAATGTAAGTCCAATACATAAAATCGGAATTTCACTTTTTGATCTCTAACAATTCCTATTTTTCATTATTTTTCATAAAGAATGATTCTTAACAAAGGTTCATGACCATGAGTTTTCAATTTTTCAAGCTTTATAATTCAGAATCCATCAAATACAAGAAAAGCCAATCCTGGTGTGTGCATAATGAGATTCTAAGGTCTGATAACATGCGTCAATCGCATTTAAGTAATCATTTTAAGACGGAGCTGTGGTGTCATGATCGTTAATTGCACCATTCGATATTTGTCAAAGTACGAACTTGTTCAGACCGAATTAACTACTTCCGGAAAAAAGGTCAGTTCAGATTATGCAAAGACATGCGTCAACTACGTTGAAAACGGATCATGACATTATATACTGAAATTGGCAATAACGAGAAATGATGAAAGCTGAACATTTGATTAGTTTTGATACTTTTGCATTGCACATCCGTGTGATACCAAGTTTAAATGATTTGATAAAAGTTATCATAAGCATAATGTTTGCTAAGAAATTAACCTACTATCACGTTAATAAGTAGATACACGTCTTCATGTAATGACTCAGTAGTTTACTGACTTTTTACTAACACAAGCAAATTCTTTGAATTGATAATCCCCGCCAATATACTTCTGGACACAAAATTCAAAGCACTTCCAAGAGATGGCTCCGGACACCAAAAAAAAGCATTTTTTTCAAGATACAAAGGGCCATAACTCCGTTATTATCCTATGGTGTACAATGCCATTTGGCGTGCATCATTCTCCTATCCATATATGTATTCATACCAAGTTTCAATGAAATCCGCCAAAGCACTTACAAGATATGGCTTCGGACACAAAAGTGCCGGACGGACGGACGGACGGAAAGACGGACGGACGGACAACGCCAAAACAAATCCATCCGCCTATGGCGGGGATAATAATTAATATCTGATATCTTTTCAAGTGTCTCTCAAATTCCAAGTCAAACTCTTTCTCGTATACGAATTTACTATTTGGCCTTTTAGATACCTTAAAAGTAACAAGAAATGGTTTATCCTTAAAGTATTTATTGAGATGTACAAACGTTTCAGACTATGTAAAAATTTTTTTTGTAAAATGACAGTTTACTGACTTCAAATTACATTGAAATGTACATTATGTTTATTCTTACGTATGAGAGCATTTAAGTGCCTTTTGCAATTTCCGTCTACTTCATAAAGCCATTGCTGGAATAGCCTTGGCACCAAGGTCAAAAAAAGTAATCTTTACAATCTGTTTAGCAAACAACAGGAACAAATTCGTCGTAATCCGGTGGTTCTGTTCTTTTGTATTTAGGCATCGAGACATTGGCAATGATGACAAGGATGGAATTTACTTACAGCTACTCAAACTTCATGTTAAGACAGGCTCTACCATTATAGAAGGTTTTAAGAAGAAAGCAGACAAATACACTGCCACTCATGGTACATTTCTTAAATAGCAATGAAATATTTGAACACATTTAGATATATCAGCGATATGGAGGATACCACTATGCAAAGGAAGCTCAACATCTAGTACCATTTTGTAGTACATCCGTTTTGACGTCTTTTGGCATTCCCCATATTTTTAAGAATTCAAACCTTGAATTATCACTTTTATTGGACGCGTCACACAATTAATGGAAGTCCTTTATTAGCATCATTCTTACATTCTTATGGTTTGGTCAAAACTAATCTAGGTCTTTGAAATATATTTTTCTTTTCCGTATTGGAAGTTATTTTCCTTTGTTCTTTCTTGTACCCAAAATGTTTACCATGGACGAATCTGCAATTGTAATGTGCATCTTTATTGAAAACAAAAACTTGTAAAATATGTTATTATATAATTCAAACTTTTCTACAATACTACTAACATACACATTAGTTTGTCAAATGAATGTGTGTATTTTTAAAAACAACAACAACACCGTCACGATTTTTTTGTCCGTTTCATCGGACTATAACTATTGGAAGTGATATTTGTAGCGACACAGGCGGTTGCATGATAATAATTAAATCTGTATATTAACGTTACTTAATGATGGTCATGTTTACCTCAAGCCCATGCAATTAATTGATCTTATAGATTTTAATAAAATTTTAGATTGAACTAACTAGTTTGTACTTAAAAGCTATATCTCAGACGGATATTAAGTACAAAGCAAATGTAATTAATATTTCATTAAGATATTCACCCGAGATATATTGATAAATCGTTAATATGCGTTTGCAGTCTTGTTCTGTTCGTATAAAAAGAAACGTGCAAATAAGTACAAACGTTATGAAACGATATATATTAACTGTAGAAAGTATGAAAACTAAATTCTATACTTGAATTTTAGATGCGCGGTCTAAATTAAAAATCTCACACGCATGAATATGTACTCTCTGGAATACTTGTTAACGGGTCGTTGATGAAGGTAAGAATTGGATAATGTGTTTCATTTAATGCTTCAAGATATGCATCATAACTCGATAAAATAAAGTAATTCATCCCAAGTGTTCATGGTTCATAAGTGCTATACAAAGTATGAACTAAACAAGTTTGTATGTACATTCGAGTGAGTGAGCCGAAGCTAGGCATGTACACTTATCTTTACCAGGTGAGTGTTGCGGAACGTAAATATGTCAAAGACAACTTCTTCTGTACTGAAAGAACAACAGCATAATGTTGTGAACAGACGCGTACAGAAATTTAGCATGAGATACATAACGTCTTATCATAGAACGGGTTTTTCCCAATGTCGCTCAAAACATAAAGGATATGTACCATACATAACACAAAATAATTCCCCTTTTTCTGTGGTTACGGACACAGTTTTAACACTATGAAAAATGAAATGTTTAAATGTAGTTCGTATTCTTTGTTAAAAATAATATTTTTTTATGTACATGGTTAAAACATTTAATAGAATAAACAAATGTAATCCGGGATGTTTATGTTTTCAAAAATGATCGTATATCGGTTCCAAAGAATTAAAGTTCCATAATTCGTAAGTAAAATCTCGCTATAATCTGAATTACTAATACACACATTAAATTGCCAATCAACCTTGAATTCAATGCGATCAAATCATTATATGAATGTAATTGAATGAAATGCGAAATCAACTCGTATGAGTATATATATAGGGCTTCATATTATGACAGCAGAAGACAGTTTGTCATCGTATGTGTGCGAATATTATTAAAATAACACAATCTATGTTTGATGTGGTTGATTCGGAACTATTATGTATTTTTTTTCCCTCATTGAATGGTGTCAACTGTGGGCACTTTTTCAAGTGTTCCAAAGATGCCCTCAAACTTAGCTACACACGCTTTCTGTCATGTCATCGTTTTAATAAGATTGATGAATTTCGTGAAGAATAATAAAAAATGTAAATCAAAGCTATGAAGAAACGTGTTTAAACAGAGCACGCTATACTCTAATGCAAGAATTAGTATTGTATATGTGCCGTGCCCGTTGCAAAAGTGGGTTTAATGCATGTGCGAAAAGTGTCTTCCCAGATTATCCATACAGTCCGCACAGGCTAATCAGGGGCGACACCTTCCACATAAATTGGATTTGTGCTAAGAGGAGACTCTCTTTAAACGAAAAATATCATAAAAGCGCACATGCATTAAACCTCCTGTTAACAAAGCGCGGCTCTTATGAACTGCTTCAACTTGTGAGCGATCATAAGAGCCATATTTGATAGACAGGACACCATGATTGTTTCCGATAATTTAACTGGAGTTTGTTGTTATGCCTTACTCATACGGAATCAAGTTTCATGCTTCTTCGTTATCTATGTTTTGCTTATAGGCGTTTCCTGAGGGTCTTTAAGCTCATTTCTTCATATGTTATGATATGAAAACCTATGTGGCGGTATACACGTTTTTTGTTGTTACACCCTTACTTGCGCATACCAGTACATGTATTTATTAACAACAACACATTTTGTTTATTGCGTCCCTTATTCCATTGATATGTAATTGCGTTTTATTTTAGAAATAAATACACTTTGTGTGACCCAAGCCATCAGCATGCGTATTTTGTGGTGATCATTGTCTTTCATTGGTTTGAAAAAAACGTGTTCGTTATCGTAAAAATTAATGGTGCGGGTCTAATTTTAATATTTAAAGTATTTAAGTATTTACTAGCAGTTAATATATTTTGGTTCTTGTTAAAATAGTTACTTTTGACAGCTATCTGTAAATAAACTATGGCAGGGAAAAATAAGTATAATATATAATTGAATTCTCAATACATGATAGAATTAAATGATTAACATTGGACCAATTATGTTATATTATTCATACAAAGGTGAGCCTTAGATTAATAAATCTTATATATGGCATAAACATTATACATTATAATATCAATACATAGCGCAGTTAAGGTCATGCTTTTAGTATGTAATAATTGCTTGAATTGTCGAAGGCAGTAGTCAAGAAGCAATGTGCGCTCATCGTTCAAATTATTATCCAATTCACAACTGGTTTTCTAAGCAAAAGCTTGACGAAAATACGTCTCTGATAGACAAATTAAATATGAATAACATCTGAAATCTGAATGTAAGGGCACAGAATGTTCGTTTCATGACGCTGGTTTCAAAGCCTTCTCTTTTTCATGGGAGCATCGAAGAATGTGTTCTTCGCCGGTAAGTAACTACTATTAGTACCGTTAACAATGTCATAATAACTATAAATTACTCACTACATAGATCAGTCAAACTGTCCGGAAACTAGTTCTGCAATTGACAAATATTATGTTATTGTTCTTTTACAAACGAGTTTTCCCTGGAAAATGGTTGATATCAGACGCTGTATACCAAACAAGTATAACTAACTGTTGTATCTTGTGATACGTGTCTGAATACATGTATGTCTATGAAGACTTATTTATTAACCCATTTATGCCTAGTGGACTCTCCCATTCTTTTAAATTGGATCAATTCATTTCCAAAATTAGGGATGTCTAGTATATTTATTTCTATATTTAGAATATTTCTTACATAATTTTAAGCAAACAGCGCAGACCCTGATGAGACGCCGCATCATGCGGCGTCTCATCTGGGTCTACGCTGTTTGCCAATGCCTTTTTTCTAGGCGCTAGGCATACATGGGTTAACATTTGTATAGTCGACTTTACTTGATGCAAGTCAAAGTGAATCGTTAATTACACAAAAGGGATTAATTTATTGTTTAATAGTGGCATATGCTATTAAACTCAGTCTTAAATTTCGAGGTATGTTTAACGTATAGGGGATAGCAACATATACATAAACAATTATACGATTGTTTAAGTGATGCTACAGGAATAATGATCCGAACCATTATCATGCGTGAAATTTGTATTACCATCTTACAATAGTTTCAGTTATCCTCTGTATGATAGGATGTTCATCTTTTGACCCCACTTTTTGATGTTTTCTCTAAGCGTACTCAATGGATATAACATCAATACTAAATATATCACAAAATATAAATTACATGTTTGAAACACCACACTTGGAGTATATTGTCGATTGTTTTATACTTTCAAAACTCCATCGAGAGCTAAACGACCTCTATAATATGATGTTAATTATATAATAATGTATCTTTAAAATATATAAGCGAACAATTATAAACAAACTTATATCAACGTGCAGTAAGAAAAGTTTATAACATCAAGGACTGAATATATTTAGAAAAGCATACATGTGCTGTGGTTCATCGCCTTACACACAACACATGGTGTGAAGCAATACATAACGTGGCTTATTTTGTGAAATTAGTTAAGTTTGACAGTTATCTGTAAATATGACAAAGTGATTTATTACACCAGCATTTTTTTTCTGACAGCATTAGAACAAGTATAGTAAAATATGGATGCGAATATGTAGTATATTAGGAACTCTAGTAAATTGTTACAAGGTTATATATTTTTCATTATACTGAACATAATTTCTGAAAGTATTATACATGATTTTAAAGATGATCAATTTCTCAATTATACTCTAGCCATGCGTAACAAAATAGAGAAAACGTTTGTTGGAATATGTATTATTTATATTTAAAATCATAAATAATAAACTAGATAATATAATGATGGTAATCTATGATCTATGCATTTAAAGTAATATATGTAGTTTTTGTAAGCGTCGTCATAATTCTTTAACAATGCCAAACAAGAAGCAATAACAATCCCTTACAAGACGGAATGGGTTATTTTTAGTCCACTTAGTTTTGACTATAACTCCATTTCCGTGGATGATGTTCGAGAGAAATATGTTTTTTATTTATTAATGTATTATAGGCCGAGTTATATATAAGGTTCATTTTCACTTAACAACGCATAATATACAGTAAAAAAAACGGATGTTATTTTATTTAAGATTCAAACAACTGTACCATAACACCTCCTGTACATATAGTAAACAAAGAAATGCTATATAAACAAATACAATATCATTCAAAAACTTCGCGAATGTTTTACAACGTAAAGAATTGCATCGTCATCAACGGAAACAGTCTTCACGTCAAGTCCCAGTGACAAAATACGTTTTACATTCATACTGTTTCTTCTTAATACTTAATTGTACGTGTAACTATTAAATGTATGTAAACTTTCCATAGCAGAATATATTGGGCATGTCCCCTTAAATTCCATAATATTGTAAAAGTTAGACATTCATATATTCTATTCGAAATCAAATAGACTGCAATTCTGTTGTTGGAAATTGTTGTTTATATAAACATGAATTTAATGATGTATTAATTATTCAATTGATGTCGAAGAAGATATGTTTCTTTAATATTAGACCTGCATGTGTAGAAACATGTACCTATCATTAGGTTTAAACTATACGATAGTTGCACTAATTTCTTAAGTTAAATCCAATTAACAAAATCAATGTTCGTTAGGTGGCTTACGTGGCTTACGTGATCTTTATACAGAAACTGTCGATTACGTGACAAATGCCATTATAATGATTGCATGAGTCTAGGTTCAATACATGTGCAGACAAATGAGGTCCTTGCGAATCCAATATAAATGATCAAACTACGTCTTCAACGGAAAATTGTTTTGAAGCTACGAGCGACTCTTGTAAACAATGTGTTGGGAACATTGAGTATACTGTAATAAAAATATAAAACTATTCGAGCGTTGTGGTCTCAATTATGGTATATAAACATAAACATGAAAATGGAATGAGAAACCGTAACGTGGTTCGTTTGAAGAAAGCTTTAGATCTTAATCCTACATATTAAAACATTTTAATTCATGTGTTTAACACACGTAAACAATGAGCGTTTATTGGATTTGCTTTCATTCATATTTTTTTTAAACATTGTTCAAATGTATATTAATGCAAAGCAAAATGATTAATAGTTCACGAATATTCGACCGTCTAGTTGTATGAAAAGCATAGGCACTGTTGTAATTTTGTATATGCATATTGTTTTTTTATGTGTGAATTAAGTTAAATCTTGTTTGAATCAATATTTGGTTTCAATACAAAAATACATTCTTATATCAATTGTATCAACATAACAAGTTGAGGCTGATCGAAAGTTACTTATCATGATAACATAGATGATTTAAAATGCATAGACTGTTGGTTTTTTTTCTTTAAAATTACCTTATTCTCTTACACCGACATACTGCGAACAAGTTGAATTTTTAAATATATAATTTTATAAAGAAGCATAATCTTTTGATCATTGGCTCTCGGATATTTAATTTTTAATTCCATGTGATGTATGTGTATATTTGAATTTTATTATAACGAGAATTTAAATGTGCATATCGTTTTTTTAAATTAAGTTATTCGTATATCCGGGCATAACTATCATGATAGTTGTTTTTGTTACAATTAATGCGTAATGATTTATGCGTCCAGGTTGCGGAAAAAGTTGATTTTTTAATAATTGTATTGACATTTTTAGATATTAAATTATAAATAACACAACCGTGTGGATTTTTATTTCAAACATTTATTCGTTTAAATCCTCGGATTGCGTCCAGATTAGTGTGGTATGTTACAGGAACTACTTGTGTATGCATACACACATTACGTAAGACGCATTTCAATCATATCAATTGGTGTAATGGTACTTGTATGCTGCCTGTCATTTTTATAAGAGTAATACTGCCCTTCGCAAATTAATTGACCGACGTTGATTATTTCTCCTTAAATACTCTACTGATTGTTACTTCAACTGGAGCGTTTAGAGTAATTAATTAACGTCAATGCGTATTTGACGAAAGGGACTGAGAAAGATTCCTAATTGATTTAACTGTAATTGATTTCTTAGATATTGACGATTGCAGTAGCAATTTGGTTTCTTACTTTGATCATATAACTATCTCGTACAATTGTCTGTTCATAAAAGAATATTTTGATACTGCAAATGAATTTTTTATCTAATTAATCATCTGTTTTTCTCTCAAGGTCTTTATCAAATTGGAATTCTTTAAACATTGACAAAATCATATGTGTGTATCCTGATGTTGAATCTTGCTCTATTTACTTAGATGTGTGCTTTTACGTTAGCACCGGAATTAAACTGCGTTTTTTAATTATATGATATGGATAGACTTTATTTGCTATTTTAAAATTTTAAAATAAACTTGCTTTAATAAGCAACCCTTTAGAACCACAAATCGCTGGTGTTTTTTACCGATTAAATCGAAAAAATAGCAACACGTTTGTGTTCGCCTCTAAAATGTCTACGTAAATATTCTGAAATTAAAATGAATGCTTTATCTTTTATAGTTCGAACAAGTTGTTTGTTGCTTATTGACATAAACTGTTGCCATCGATTAAAGGTGCCTTTTCACGTTTTGGTAAATTGATAAAATAAAATAAAATATTTTTTCGTGTGGATACAAAAGTTGACTACTTATACCGAAGTATGAATGTTTATTTCAAAATCAATTAAAATCTATGTCAGAATATTTTGTTTACACGACACATCACGTTAACTCTTTAATAATTTGGTTTGAAGTTTATGCATGGCAAATAATATGCCATGCAATCTTAGAATACATATTCCAGACAAACGTTGATTTTCTGCTAAAAACATGCCCACATATTAAATGACATTCCAACACGCATCAGTCAACATGTTAATTGCATATTTAATGTTGTATTTACGTGTTTCATTCAACCGACGTTAATGGTTAGACATAAAGTCAGGACTCTATACTTTTCGAACATAATTGCTACAAATATGTTTTCTGATACGGATTATCTATACATTTGACTGCAAGGATTATTCACCCTTGCATTCGTCTAGATGATAATTTTTCGGATGATTAATAATTTCCAATATAAGCTCTATAATAGCTATTGTTGTTATTCCAAATGTGTTAAGTTTATAGCTTTTTGAATTCAAATGCTTACGACATTTAACGTGGGAAATTCTCATCGTTCGCACTTAAAAAAAATCTTTGCATGGTATATGTGATTTGCATTTATGAAATGCTGGTAAGAAAAGCCATGGACATGTGTTTTCAACTACTATTTTGCAATAAACTGATTTGAAAAATAATACTTGAATGCGAATGATATAAAATAAGTTGCATAAAGCAGTTGGAGTCTAATTTTGTAAGGGTAGGTGAACAACCAAGATTAATTATTACTGCATTATTTTACTGTAAACAGAACGCGGAGACAATTTAAAGAGGTAAAAAAATTAATGTCTACGATTCTCTCAACCAACATATGATACGGAACAAATATATTAATCTCTTAAAATGTATGCTTTGAGGTAAGCTCACAAATGAGCACACCGCATTAAATCGGTAATTTAAATAAAGTAAAAACGATTTGTTTATTTTTAATCAGCGTTAATATGTATCGAGTATGTATGTTATTTCATATGGTATTTAATTCCATCAAGAATCAACGAAAGTAAAAGTATTATGCTATTGTGTTTTGTGTGAGCACTCAGCCATTCTCCTACCTGATTTACCTTTGTGTTTTGCAGCTGTTTGCTATTATTATTTGGCACCAAACGCGAAAAAAGACAGATTTACAATATCGTGGGTGTTGAGAAAAGGAAATCCATAAACAAAACAGAAACATTTTTGTCTTATTTTTGTGAATTGAACAACTGAATTTTTACAACGCAATCTTTTATATTTACAAAGCAATGTGTCATTGGAGTTTCCATAATTTTGAATTGTTATTTGTTGGCTTTTCAAGAAAGTTTATGAAAAGACACGGTATCAAACTGCTCTTATTGTTGAAATCATACAATTTATACAAAATTTGAAATGCTGATGAATACAGAATGTAACAATGTCTTCATCAAAACTCATTTTATTCTAACGTGTATACTACCCATATTGGTCCCCAAAAATGCATACTAAGAAACACAACTAAAATGTGTGTTATATTCATATTGTACCTATATTTGTGTTTTCCTATTCAACTGTTACAGTAGTTTAATGAATAACAATCAGTCTTTTGTATACTAAATATATAATTTTATGCTAAAATGATTTTTTTTTGCATATGATTGGGCTGAAATTTCCTATCGATCTAACTTAAATTACTATTCATTGTTTGAAGAGTCGGCGTCGTTCGCCAAGGGCCGAGTTTTAACGCTCATCGTAATAATCATTTAACTGACCTTTTTGTTAAACCGCTAAAACGTTGTGTACAATTGAAAATTTAAAATGTTTAAAAGATTGCAAAAACCAGCGTGTTATTATTTGTTGGTAAGATGTTTGTATGAGATTGTCTGTTTAAGATAGTGATACCTTTTTATGGAAATCGATTTTTTTTTATGGAGAGCGAAATTATATCAAACCCTACAAATATCAAACCCTACAAATGTCCACTAGTATTAGACTCTTAATTTATTGACGTCATCTGCTGAATTAATTGAAGTCATATTGTGAACGAAAAAAAGCCATTTAGATAAGACGCCTGCTTTTTTGACGATGCTGCGAAGCATCGTCTAAATTATCATATCATGAAACAATTCTTCACAATGGAAACCTATGTAAAAGACCGAGCCAGTCCGATTGAGATAGCTCGATTTTTCTAATCGGCATACCTCGCATTGATAAAGGTATAGGAAGCTCAGCTATAAATAGGACAGCATATTCTGGGAAAAGATTTAATAATAGTTTGAAAACGTTAATTTTAAATCAGTTATATTCAATCCATTATATGTTTATAGATCAATGAAACAACTATGAATTTTCTGTATTGTATTTGACATTTGTCGTGATTCAGTAAATAAATTGCGAATTAAAACGTGTATAATTAACTTTCAACGCGATCACGAGTGTAAAGAAAACGAATTATTTCGAACCTGTCATTTATAAACGTTGTAGCGACTATGGTATATAAACAGCATAATAGCCATATCATAGCTGTGATACTCGCTCTTCTGCGTGCTATCTCACTTTGCATATTTTATAAACTTTTCAAACATAAATTACAAAGCCACATCAGTGCACATACTATGTTTGACAATTCATTCGTTTGTTGGATGTTGTTTGCGGTTTTAAACACATATTAGGTCATATCGCGGAGATTTAGTTAACCTTACCATGTGTTCATGGGCGAACTCAGGTATTCAAGTGCTCTTACGACTATGTGCTCATACCCACTTTCGATCGGGAATCACCATGAAATTATTGCCGTACTTAACGAACAAACATGCCTAAGCCTATTGAATTAGAGAAAAGGAACACTAATCAAAAGAGAAAAGTATATGTTCATGCACATGGGATTGTGAAATCACGTCCGTACACAAAGCATCATTAACTTAGGAAAGGAAACAACGAAATATAAAGTTTGGTATGATATACATGTGAAATTAAAGAGAATGGTGTAATTAAAGAGCATGTCAAGTTTTGAATTTATATGCTGAAACGTAATGTTATAACCCACACACGTTTTACTGTAAGAGACAGTTTTTTTTAAGATAAGTGGTACAGAAAATATACGTCGAATACCTTTTTAAAGATATTTCTTGTTATATTTGATCGAGAATGTAACCCGCCTCCCAGTTTCGCTGAAAGGATCCCCACGGGTACTACTTCCTCGTACCCCCCATTTTTCCCGTACCCTACATTTTGCGTACCCAATTTTTTTTTCGTACCCAATTTTTTTTCGTACCCAAATTTTTGCTCGTAACCAATTTTTTTTCGTTCCCAATTATTTTCCTACCCAAAATTTTTTCGTAACCAAATCTTTTCACGTACTTACTTTTTTTTGGCATAATTGTTGTACCCAAAATTTTCGTACCCATTTTTTTCCTACCCAAAATTTTCGTACCCACATACACAACTGTGGGGATGTAATAAACTTAAATAGATGCTTTTATATCAATCCTGTTCAAAAGCATCGTTAAACCAGTACTGTCAGTACTTTGATTATAACTTATGATCTAACACTTTGAAATGCGTATTATGGCATTTCTGTTTACGTTGTTTTGACACTGTATTTCGTTCGCCTAAATGCCTAAAGATGGGCGATATTGCATTTAAATCAAACAATTAAATACGTCGACAGGTGTTTTCTTTCCCGATTTATAGTGAAACCGAAGATATTAACGATATGCATGTATAAGTGTTGATAGTTAAGTCGCAATAAACTAAAATTCATTCATATCAAATTTTCTTTTTTAATGAATATGAATTTAATAGTGCGTTAACACTGTATAGGTATTTCTCTGAAATATCACCATTATACTTCCATACAATACTAATTATAAGAAATACGTTATTAATATCGACACAGAACGGTACCGATGTATATCATAACATTACTGATTATCTGCATGCTAACATTAAGTCATTTCAATAATTTGTTTTTGTAGAATGTAATGAGATTACGTGGTTTTAAACACGTTAGCAGTGGAATTTTGTATTACTGCAAAGTACCTCTACATTGTCTGATTATCTCCGTGTATCGGTTTAATTAAAATAATGTTTAAAATTTTCCATTAACTGTACATATAGCGCAATTCTTGTCCGGGCTATTTCTCAGCAACTAATGACTGGAATTCAATGAAACTTTATGGGAAGCTTCACTACCAAGAGGAGATGTGCATATTATCAGCCGGTTCTCGTCGGATGGTTTTTCACAGAGTTATGACCCTTTGAAATTTTCCATTGTACATATAGTGTAATTCTTGTCCGAGCAATTTCTCAGCAACTAATTACGGGAATTCAATGACACTTTATGGGAAGCTTCACTACCAACAGGAGATGTGCATATTATCAGCCGGTTATGGTCGGATATTTTTTACAGAGTTATGGCCCTTTTAAATTTTCTATAAACTGTACATATAGTGCAATTCTTGTCCGGGCTATTTCTCCCCAACTACTGACTGGAATTCAATGAAGATTTATGGGAAGCTTAGCTACCTTGAGGAGATGCGCATGTTATTTGTGGGTTCTGGTTAGATGATTTATTTAGAGAGTTATGGCCCTTTGAAATTTTTAAGTTGCTAAACCATCCATCGTATTATTTTGTCCAAAGTTATGCCCCTCAAGACGTTTCCTTTTATCTGAATATATAGTGCAATATTGTGACCAAAAACCTGTGGGGAGCATCACCCGTCTCCGACGGTTTCTTGTTTCTATATTTATAATATTTCTTAAAGAAATTTATTTAAGCAAACAGCTCAGACCCTGATTAGACGCCGCATCATGCGGCGTCTCATCTGGGTCTACGCTGATTACCAAGACCTTTTTTCTAGACGCTAGACATAAATGGGTTAAGGTGTCGCCGGCTGTACTCTATATTTTCCATTTTTATTTTAATATATTTTTTTAACTGATTGGACACTTGTTAACAATGAAAACAGGACGGTTCTAAATAGCTCTTATTATTGTTTCATTATTTCTATTTGTAGATATAAATCATACGAGATGTGCTGATTTTATTTTGTTTTGTTTCTTATAATGTACTCAACAGAGAGATTTCTCGCAATTTGAAAGTGACCACGACTAACAATGCGCGGAATTCCGTTGCTATTTTGAGACAACTGCTAGTCCGATGTCAAGTAACTTTGGCAACAAAATCGTTCTCTCATTACTCACATCAGAGTGTACTCTTCACTGATATGTGGAGTGACACACGAGACCTCCCTCTTTCTTGAGGTCGCTTTCATCTAATAAAAGTTACATTTTAACAATGTCCAGTATTACAAATTTTGAATCATCATCATAACAATGCTAATTTAATAGACATCACACATATAAATACAAAATTTATAACTATTTGCACTGAAATGTGTTGCTCAAAATAACCTTAAAACACAGTTAGGCCAAAAAATGTTATTAAAATGATTTTCGGATTTTTTTCGAAAAGTGTCGGGTGGAGACGGAAAAAAAAGATGGTTGACCAAATATGCACTAATTTTTAAAATGTTATGGTATGAAGTTCTTTTTACTAAGCAACCACAGTGATTTTTTTCAAACATATTGATGTGCAAAATGATCATAATCAGACTGTAGGTATTGATGTGCAGTTTTTAAATAAGTTAGATTTTTTGCTGAGCATTTTGGTCATAGAACCTGTGCTTTTTTGCGGACTTCGTGCGTGGAACAAAATAAGTATTGTTGCTATCATTTGAATTTATTGTTTTGTTTAAATTGTCTCATTTGGTTGAAACTTGTCATCTCTATGAGTTTTGTCACAAGGAATCCATATGTTGCATTAAAAATACTTTATCTCAACAAACAACAAATAAGCTATTGAGGTTTGGTTTAAAAGAAACCTTTATAGTTTATTGTCCAGTAAAAATCAATACCGCAGACAAATACAAATAGCATAATGAAACGCTTTTCAGGGGTTTCACTGGCCCAAAAAAAGTTGTCGCCACTTTATCGCGGTGTGAAAACCGCCCGTAATTCAAACTTAATCAATAAGCACAATTATTTAAGGAACCTTACTACATTAATGAATAATGGCATTTACTGAGAACTAAATACAACAAATCAACACATAAATGTCACTATCTTTATATATGTCCGAATTTTAACATATCCGAAATATAGTACATCGAGTGAAGGACCTACTTTTGATTTCAGAAATAGTTGGTATCTTTATTAAAATATATCGTTCCCACAAATGCTCACAAATGCATGTTGAAACAAGTTAACATGTGTTTTTTTTCATGGTATTGATGAAAGAAATAGCGTCCCTAATAATCGTTATAATTATTGATCTTCGTGACAGTTTATCCCAGGATAATATAATTGATGGTTCAATGTCATAAAGGAGCTGTTAATTCGATATTAACCCCCATAAACTTGGCTATTTATTTGGACATTCATGGTTTGAAATCGTTTTAAAAACTGTTGATTTTGCGATGTTTGAACTTTTGGTACGAACCAGTTCGGAACAAAACTGAAGTTTCGTACCCATTGAAAATAACGAAAAAACACATATTATATGCACAAATTCGTCACTTCAACTACATTAAACAACACATTAAAAATTTTCTCTAAAATATGACCGTATTTCTGCGTAAAATATGGAATGTTTAAAGTTGATAGGCGTAAATAAATTTCGCATTGCGAGCACCTGTTTAACTAAAATCGTTCTTTTCTTATTGCTTTTATAATAATTTTTAGCCATTTTAATACTATCAATTTTATAAAATTGTAAAGAAATAATAAAATATTTACTAACAAATCGATTCCATTCAGGATTTCATTTGACGGTTGCATAATTATTGGGAAATTAGCAGACTTTGCTGATGAAAGCGTTGTAGCGTTCTTCAACTTCTTGCACAATGATGGCGTAGCTGTTGGTAAATTCCAGCACATGTGCACGATGAAGGAGGTTCACGTATTAATGTGGGTAATTAAAACTGGGTTTATTATGATGATTTATAACTCTTTTGAACTTTTTCTAAAACCCGGCAAGCGTTTCGTGTTTAAAAGCCACCTTTTGGCATCCGAAAAAAAAAATTTTTTTGGTTTCGTCAAAAGCGGGTCCGAAAATCATTTAATAAAAAAATTCTGGCATTAGTAAATACTTATTTATTTTGGGATGTATAGGAACGAGTTCAATACATATTATACAATAACTGTTTTTGTTCTGCATTAAAAACTATCGCGTTATTTTCTCATTAGAAAAAATCTTATATATACGATTTCGCGTTATTGAATATTAAACAAAGAGGCAGACATAGCAGATGATGAGTGTATTTCAGTATTTTATAATTGAAATGTATTTGTTTTTCTTGCCATAGACATGGTTTCCAATACGTATGGCTTTCTTCAATTTCCGGTTAGCTTCCAAGCCTTGTTATTTTATAGTTTTAGAAAGAATACACCACGATTTATGGCTATAAATCAAAGATATTGCGGCATACTAGATGTTTAATTTCTATGCGTATTTTAAGAAACAATCTGTAAATTAGAATATTATTTTATATGAAAATCGTTTAACTACTTCCAAAAACAAACATAAAACCCGTATGTCAATATTACAGACGGAGACTAATTCGTTAGAATATATTTGGTTAAAAATCATTACAATTATATGTGCAATGGCTAAATAATTCCATACCCCCGTATGGCATCATCACTTTACATTGATTTTGTGTTGTTTATCGTTTGAAACGATAATATCAACGTACTTTCAATTCAAGATATCAAAGAATATTGATGGTTTACAAAGACGGTTCCATCGACCATGCTATCTTATTTCTTTGTCAAATGACGTATGAAATATGAACCAATTGGATCCGTATTGCCCCTTCTATTTTATTGATCCTTTGTATACATAATCAAAAAACCTAATCAATTTTATGCGATCATTGATAGTTATTAATGGTCTTCAACCTTACATTGGACGTTTTAAGTGGGTTATCTAACTGCGGCTGTTAAGCAGCATTGATCTTGGGGCAAGGCGCCCAAGTTACAACCAATATTTTTAATATGGCTACGCAGAATCTCATTAAACTTTCTAACAAAAAGCTGTATCGTCCATAAAAGACAAATATATTTTAAGTTCAGACGAAATGATATCAGCAAATTATGAAAGGGAGAGTTTTATCAAATTGAAAACAGAACACGACACTTCACGTTGCTATCGAAACCCAATTTATGTTCACATGTATGTACAATTTTGAAAAATACTCAGCACTCTGTTCAGTTTTGTGTATTCGTTAGTTGTTGAAACTATGAATGACATGTCCATATTAAAATCGTCTTATTTTTTTTTAATTACATACATATATATTAATTAAAAGTAAAACACAAATCCGCTTTGAGCACAATTTGCTTCGGACTACTGCTTTAATTTGATAGATTATGCTTGTTTTGACACATATTAACACTCATCAAGAATGCTTGTCGTTTCTTCAAAATGTTCAAAAACATGTGTTATATTGCGAGAAGAAACCATTGAGTGTTCATCGTTTCCTAGGAGATAAACATTACGTGATAATTTGAACCTTAGATATTATCGACCGCGTTTGTAATTATAATCATAAAATCAAAACATATCACGAACATGTTTCTTTTGCGCTTGGTTAATTATTTCACAAAATAATTGTGAATATCACAGAATAATAACATCTTGGACTTGCTTATTTTATTTTCTAGAATATGTATAGTATTCCAGGTCAGAATAGATGTAAATGTAAATTAGATTCACATGCGCACCTAACAGATACCTAAATTGACTGTGGACGTTTGCTCGATATATAGCCTTACATGTTCGAAGACCTCAAAGACAAAAATATTATTATCATTTAATATATATCAGTAGAAGTATAGCCCTATTTCTCAAATCAGGTTTTTCAATTGCGCATGTAAAAAGATTCTAAATCACTTGCCATATATGAATGGACACAAAGGAATACAACATATTAATATAATACGATCACAAGCATATTCAAACATGAAGCTGACCACACGCTGCACGGTATGCTTAATCAAATGATGTTTTGAATGCATTTGCTTTATACTTGCAAAGTCTGTTTTAAAATGACATTTGATTAAATCCACTATTACTGATTTATTTATACGGAATACAGATCTGAGAAAGAAGTTTTTTATGCATATATATTTATACGCGGCGTCACATTGAGCAATCTTTTCATTATTAGACCCGCGTCATGTGAAAATGGGGATAATGTCACATGCGGCCATTATGAGCTGCAGAGAAGACTGTGTATCCGCGAACTCTGGTAAGGAGCTTCTTTGTCCACGTATGAGACCTCGAACATTGCATGACTTTACAGACATTATTTTTTTTTACATATTTCCTTTTCCTTCATTACCGTATAGTATTTCTTGTTGAAAACTGATAAAAGGTATAAAACAAAAATTTATGTGCTAATGAACCTTCATTATTCTGGTCTTTTTTCACCGGAAAGTTATGTTTTATGGATGGAGATTACGTTTTTAAAAATGAATAATGATGATTTATGTTGTTGCAGGTTATTTCAGCGAGTGTTATTAATCATAAATAAGTACACACATATTTATCATATACTTGAAACACTTATTGACACTCTGGACTTATGACGACATCATCAAATAACGTATCGGTAATCTATTAAATCCAGTGTTCATTGAAGAACCCAACTCAGTTATTGTCTGGTGATTCCTATCTACATGTTCTGAGCTCTCATGTTACAGTGTCTGTCTTGATACGATCTTCATGTTATTGTTCAACGGGTAGTTCTTCACGAACAATTAAGTTAGATTTTACCAATTAGTACTAATGAATTTATTGCATGCTTGTTGTGCCACCAATCATGTCAATTAGACTTTATCAATTAGTATCAGTGAATCCAGCGTATATGTGCATGGACACCTACAATGTTAGCGCAATAAATGTGGAATTAATAAATTAGAAGATAAGGTAAGTGCATCTTAATGTTTGCACACGCTTAGCATTTTTCAATTGTATGTATGTGTGTTTTCATTTTAACGTTATGGAAGGTTACAAAAGGGGACAGCATACGAATAGTGACAATATAGTGGTTTTGCATTACAACTAACCGAGAAGAGAATTCAATATTATTTGTTAAAAATATCGGTCATCCACAAGTTTTAGGTGACGCCAGCTGTCATCAACTGAATACATTTTTATATTTTTGTAGAACCGCTTAATAAACAATTTATTAAAATAAAAGATAACCAAACAGTTCTCAATAATTAAAATTTATCTCTAACCGATCGGTTTGATTTTCCACGTTAAAAAATAATATCGAATAACAATGCGATGAAGTCCGATGCCAAGTCACTTTGGCAACAAAATCGTTCGCCCATTACTCACCTTAGACTATACGCATCAAACTTTCGTGTTATTCCAAGATACCTCCATTTTCTTAAGTCGCTTTCCTCTAAAAACTTAATGTGAAATACTCAAGTACTATAAATGTTCAGTTATCATCATAATTAAGATAGTTATAAAGACATCATATACATACATAATGATTATTTTAACAAATATATGTACCACAAAAAGAACCCAAATTCAGTATTGGTAAAATATATCTTAAATGGAAATTTTAAGGAATCAGTCCAATACAGTACTTTAATATGTTACAATTAACAATATTTGAGGCCGTCATTTCCAACAGTTTTCATCGTTTTGCAAGCTGCGTTTTCATTTCAAAATGCTGACAAGGACAAGTATTTTTTCAGCTTTAAAACTATAACATTAATTTTCGCGCATTCAAAAAACTCTGATTTATACGATTTCGAGTAATTGAAAGAACATCTCACACAGGGATAGACATTTCATATGATAAATGTTGTTCAGCCTTTTGTAATTGCAATTTATTTGGTATTTCTGCCAATGTGAGGGTTTTCAATACTTCTTCAATTTCCGGTAAACGTAAAGAACTTGTCGTTTTATAGCTATAGAATTGTAATTATAGCATGGTAAACAGACTAGAGAAATCTGAAAGTTTCACGCACTGGTCTGTGGCAATGGGGGTTTGGGCTACTTTATAAATATGAGGTCGATATGCAATGCACATCGGTAGATTACGTCTACTGTAATTATTTGGACTAGGGAAGGGCCACAATTCCAACACATCAGCCCCGTTATGTTCTGAATAAAATACATGTATAATTTCTTGAGTGCCAATTGTATCTTACAAATATCAAAAACATTCACGGCAGTCAATTCATTGTGTAAACTTACTGGTCTTCATGGCAATAATGAACGTATTTAGTTTAATGGAGATTATATAACGAAGGGAACTAATTCAGCTTATTCAGTTTACTAGTCAAAATGATTCGGATGTTTTCGCTTTTTTTTCCGAAAAGTAATTTATTCAACATACGGAAAATAAACGCGCGCCACCTGATGTCATAATTTAGTAACTTGCATTCTGCTTACTGCCTGTTGCTAACTGCCGTTGTTAATGACGCTTAGTGGCAAAACCGATTATGACTGGTTTCAGGAATAATGAACACACAAACATTGGATAGTCACCAAGCATGTTGAAACAATCATCAAGTATAACCGATAGAGAACAAGCATGTTGGAACTGTCATGAAGCATGTTAGAATAAACATCACGCATAATGTAAATATTATTCATGAATGATGTAATGTTGCAGCAATCATCAAGTATAAACGAATAGACAACAAGCATGTTGGAATTGTCATAAAGCAAATTAGAATAAGCATCAGTCATAATGTAAATATTCACCACGAATGATGTAACTTTTACCTAAATATCCTTCCATAGACATGTGTTGTTACTAAAATAGACATAGAGATTTGAGCATTGGGAGTGACCTAATCATACTGTGCTTTAGCAGTATTACGGAATACCGTTAGTGCCATCGTGGTTACAGAGGGCGAGAACGCGAGAACGCGATAGTACGATGGCGACAATGTGACAATACGATGATGACAGGGTGACAATACGATGGCGACAATGCGATAGTACGATGGCGACAATGCGAGAACGCGATAATACGATGACGACAATCAGACAGTGCGATGACGACAGTGCGACAATACGATGGCGACAGTGAGATAGTACGATGGCGACAATACTACAGTTCGATAGTGCGATAATACGATGACGACAGTGCGAAAATACGATGACGACAGTGCGACAATACGATGGCGATAGCCGACAGTGCGATAGTACGATGGTGCCAATGCGATAACGCGATAGTATGATGGCGGCAGTTCGAAAATGCGATGGCGACAGTGCGACAATACGATGGCGACAATGCGATAGAACGATGGCGACATTGCGATGATACCACGGCGACAGTACGATATGACTATCGCATTGTCGCCCCCGTACTATCGCACTGCCGCCATTGTATTGTCGCACTGTCGCATTGTCGTCATCGTACTAGCGCGTTTTCGCAATCGTACGAACGCATTGTCGCAATCGTATTGTCGCACTGTCGTCATCGTACTTTCGCGTTCTCGCATTCTCGCCCTCTGGATTTTAATGAGTAACCACGGTGGCCCTAACGGTTTTTTGTACAGTAAAGTGCGTAAAATCTGGTTTGGAATAACAATTTTTATGCCGAAAACAGATGTTGAAAACCCGACTTTGTTTTATAAGTAGTAGTCTAAATATACAATGAGTTTTCCGAGCATTAAATAAACATATTAAAATAAAATTCATGTTCGTATCAGTTGAAGTTCTTGTTAATAGTAGAAGCAAAGAACACAATAAAACGCTGACTGGGCTTACTAATTTGAGGCAAGAAAAAACACATCGCGCTATTATATATAACATATAACGCGCATCCGCAAAGTTCGAGCGCCCGTCTCGGTGCCGTCGTTCCCGGTGAAAGTTTCGCACAGGAGCTACCGAGTTTGGATATGAGACCACGAATCATGGCTTGACTTTATATATCAGTCAGCGTAGTACCTGACCAGACTGCGCGGTTGGACAAGCTAGGATGGACCAACTTCGGCCGCATATGACATAAGACCCATTTTCGCATGACGCGGGTCATCTGACCTTTATTATGTGTATATAGCTTTGAATGGAATTTGCACATAGTTTTTGGCATGGACTTATTGTTATGTTAATGTGTTGCACGCTTTCAAAAGCAGAGGGCATATATAAGATCAATTATACTACGGAGTTCATTTTCTGTTGCAAAATGAAATGCAATAAAGATTGTTACTCAGCGGTGTGTACAGTATGACAGCGTTGTCTGTCTGCGATGCATTTATACTGGTTCTAAGCTGGCATACTCACCAATTGGACTCAACCATCTGCTCGAACAAGAAATGATAAGTTCTACTAGCATAAACCTTTAATTGTAACTCATTTTAAAAATATTCATGTAATTTATATTATTCAATTTATTATTCAAATTTATAATTATTATTTCCTTTATTGTTGTTTTTCGCATTAAGAAACTTATTCGGCTTACGAAACTGAAAAATCGCATTGGAAAAAAATCCCATGGGAGAAAAAATCCCATGGGATAAAAAATCCCATGGGATATAAAATCCCATGGGATTAATTTTTAAATCCCATGGGATTTTTTTTTTTAAACACGACTAAACGCATTAAAATATCGTAGTTGTTCATCATTTCATAAAATATGATGTTTCTGAAAGTTTCATGAATAAATCTCTCAAAATAAGAAAAAAATCCCATGGGATTTTTTTCTCCCATTTTAAAATGGGATTTTTTTATTACTAAATATTTTTATATATAATTGGCATAAAACCAATATACAGTCCTTAAATAACGTTAAAATACTTGCAAACGCAAATAAAACACGTTTTTTAAAATGTTCAAAATCCCATGGGATTTTTCTCCCATTTGCAAATTATGGGAGAAAAAAAATCCCATGGGAGAAAAAATCCCATGGGAAAATCGAAAATCCCATGAGAAAATGCAAAAATCCCATGGGAACCCCAACTTTGCTTATAAATTTCATAGTGAAGAAAACACGTTTTTTGAGTGAAAATAACCAATTATTAATCAACGATAAGACTTTTATCGCATACTATGTCTCAAAGTAGCAAATATTTAAGAAAAAGGGTACTTAAGTTTGCGAAATTTCGGTTTCGCAAAGTTTTTCCGGTGGCCGTTATAGAAAGAATATTGTGCCTTTTATAACTATGAGTAAAAATATTTGCAAATGCATGCATACTAGATGTTCCGCTTCTGCGTTTATTTGAAGAAACAATATATAAATTATAAAATTATTTTATAAGAAAATCTATATAAAATAATGTTCTCCTGACCAGCTTGAGCAACTACCCAGGCTGGTCAGGCGCTACGCTGGCCGTTTTTGTTACAAGACCCACTTTTGCACGACGTAGCTCCTTTAATCAGTTTTAACGGGAAGTGTAGTGTTTTGTTCATATTTACTCAAATGACTATTTTATAATGACTTATCATTATAAATCGTTGTCATTATATTCTCTTTATTTTATTCCTTCCTTTGAACGCGATTAAACTAACAACGTGATACTGAATTATGTCAATCGTATGATTGATTCTCGTTCAAACGACACACTTTGTATGTTGACAATCTGACACCTTGTCATGTAAAATTATGTCAGTCTGTCTCTTAGAAAAGCGGGCTTACTAGTGTGCTTAAAATATAGTCCCATACTTGCCTTATCATTGGTAACACGAATGCGAATAGGTCTTTAAAAACAGGCCTATAGAGAATATTATGTGAGTTTTGGATGAAGATCAAGTTTATCATGCGTGGCTTAGAACCGATGTAGCGCGAGGCTTGCCGAGCGCTAACATGGTTCGAGCCGAGCATGATAAACTTGATATTTATCTAAAACTCACACAATATTCTATTTATCCTATTATTTCCTCCCTGTTTTCCATTAATAATTATCAAATATCGCATTTTTTGACGATTTTGTTGCCCGTAATGGAAAAAATCAACAGATTCTCCAATTATTGGAAAACCCCAAATCTGATCTAAAAATAGCGATAGTATAAAGCTTAAGTTTATACGATCGTTGTTATATTATCTATTTTCATCTGGTAATAGGATAAAATGTATCTATGTGCAGTCCACACAAGCTTATCTGAGACGACATCAAGCGCCCACTTAAAGCCCGGTTTACCGCATCATTTACAATTAAGCTGCAATATTTGTAAAACAAACTAATTGAAAAAGTACTGTGTACGTTAGTATTAATACAATGCAGACAATTAATTGCAAATATCATTTGTTAATACAGAAAATGTAGATGGGCCTGTAATTCCGTGAATCATTGTTTTCTTTCACTTTATTGCCGTTTGATAATTCTGGAACCATTATTGAATTCTGGTCAAGTGTATAAATTTACAATTTGTATGTTTATGAGCATTCTTTTTGTTTTCGTTATCACGGAATGATCTTTTTTATGGATGGAGATGGCGTAGCGGAATACACGTTTTGTTGTTGCTTTCTTCAAATAGTATTTTATTAAGACACTGTAATGTACTTACCACACAATTCATAAAATGCCGTGCTTCACTTGTCAAACATTTACAAAAAAGGAAAAAATGCTAGTTCACTAGATGTTAGAGCAACAATGAAAAAATAACACTTGTTCAACTCAAAATGCATGGGATACTGCTAATGTTATCTGTTGTACGAAGTGGAATATTACTCAACTCAAAATAACATGAGATACTTCTAATGATATCTGTTGTATGAAGTGGAATATTGCTGAACTGGAATTAACACGGGATACTGCCAATGTTATATGCTGCACGAGGTGGTATATTGTTCAAACTAAACTAACATGGGGTAATGCTCATTTTATCTGTGGAGTATTGTCAACTGCAATGTACAGTATTGTTAACGTTTTGTGTTGGAAGAGGTTAAGTATCTTTGACGAATGTCTTTTCAAAAGTTTGTAAATTTTCTTATTCAAACATTTGGGTATGGGTTTTTAGTGAAAACTTGGATCGTTCTGATAATAAGTATTGTACCTGTTCGTAACGTGCATTAGTTGGGTCATGTTTTTCATTTTATGTTGGTCGACTAGTAAAGATAACACATATTTTTTACATGTTATAATACCAAGCCTATAAATTTTGCATTCCTGTAAGATTATGCGGAAAAATACTTTCGTGTGGTTTCGAAAGATTGTATAAGTATATTAATTTGGACAATATTATGTAAACATTAATTTGTGTGCGTTTGTCCGATTTTTTAAGTCACCTGAACACATTTCAAGGACATCACCTGTCTGGCGACAGGACACGTTTTGAAATTTATACCAGCCTTATTTTCCTTCAGGCCTGTGACGAATCCGTTTATAATAGGAATTCTTTTTTAAATCAATTATTGCAATTTGCAATTTGCATCGTTGAATTGCAGAATGTTGATAACTCCCTAATGTTGTATGCTATTAACGTGTTTGCATAATGAATCATTGGGAACAAATTAGTACAAGTGATTTTACCATACAGCATATTCCCAATGCACATCAGCTGTTATATGTATCCGACATTTCTATATTAGAAAACAATACGTTAACAACTCAAGATACAGAAGATTGCGAGCATCCTAAACTGTTTTGTATAGTTGTAATATTCACTTGTACTACCGTATTGAATAGATAGAAGCACTATTTTAGCACTGTTTAAGTGTATAAAAAACATTGTGTATGGTAATGAGCGTTCGTAATTGTTGTAATTTCTACAGGAAACTGTTTTTGATGGAAGATAACGTTGTTGAAAATGAATAATAATCTCGCATGTCGTTGCAAGTGATTTTGTGTCCTCTTTCATGATGTTTATAATGTTTATCACTAACCCTACATTTATTTGTAGTCATGCGTGTTTGCTTTAACGATTTTGAATCTTCACCCTACTACCAATGATGTGCAATGATATTAGCGTTCCAAATCTGTTTGCAACATCTATTTTTTATATTTAAAAGTTAATTGTTACAAAAATAATCGGAAACCCAACTTGAAATACAAATGCACTTCACGGTCGGCAACAATATGAAAGATCGGGTACGGCAAAACTAAATCCTTTGTTTAGGTCTTGCTAGTTAATTTCAACGTGTAAACGGGCAAACTGAAACCAGACTATAAGCCAGTGTTACCACAGTCATTGTCTGATAACACCATCACACTGTCGTCTGTTTTCATTCTAACAATAGCAGAACATTGTTCAAATTTTAAAAATCGATGAATGTTATGCGATTCCGTTTTACCGATTGGTTTACGGTATTGTTGAAGGAATCTTTTCAGTCTATACTCTGAGTAAAACAGCGGTTGAACAACGCAATTCCGCTAGCTAGTAACTTGCTGAACATTTTAAGGAACATACATGTCTCTACTTAATGTACATCGAAGTACTTTTTAATAGAGAACAATGTTAGGTCTTGATAAAGACGAATGTGAGCCTGCTGGAGACTGACGTGCACTTGACTGCCTCCTTCCTTACGATGAAAACAACCTGTGATACTGTATAGAATCCTCCCTGTTGAGCAATATCGTGTCCTTCGATCTGCATGTTATTGTTCGACGGGTATCTCTTCACGAATCATTAACATTTGATGTTACCAATTTGCACTAATGAATTTATCGCATATTTGTACAGCCGGTTATAATTTATGTGAGACTTAACAATCGGTATCAGCGAATCCGCCGCATTTGCGTCGACTACCTAGCTATTTCAGCGCAATAAATGTGGTGTAAATAAAGTAACAGGTTTGAGTTGGTTAGGTGAGTGCATCTAAATGTGTGCACTTTGAGAAATGTTGTGCAAGTCCACGTATTTTTCTGTCTTTGAACGTTTTGGAAGTTTGATAAAGTGATAACCTACCTATCGTGAACATCAAATAACAAACACCGAGTCGGGATTAAATACATTTGTTGAAAATAACGGAAACTGCTATGGCCATGGGCGAAACGAGTTTATTCTAAACTCTGTGTTACTAAATTACCATATATATATTTGCGAATATTTAAATAGTAATGTTTTATAAGTGTGATTGCTTCATCAGTCCAAGTAGTTTTAATAAGTCAACGAACAAGTTAAAAAGTATATATTGTAAAATTTTGCACTTATCGTTCTTCAAAATTATGTCTAAGTGTTATGTACGATTGAAACCAGAATGCCTTGCGTTGACTGTTTGAAGGCGGAGAAGCTTCATGTAGAGTGACACACGTGTTGATGCACGATGCGTCCGTTCCTCTTAGTCACTTTCATCTAAAAAACGCACTCTAGAACAGTCTTTAACACATTATATCATACATAATTTATAACTTTTGCCTAAATGTTGTAGGTGAAAAGTAACCTTAACACGGGGTAGGTAAAATAGTTGTCATGTTTTAATAAATTAGTTCGATACATCGTTTTTGAATACTTTGTATGTATTTTAATAAAATATTTTCATTTGTATTCCGCTTTTAAAACTATAATGCTCTTTTTGCGCATGCTCAAACTCTAAGTTATACGATTTCGTGAAACAGAAAATCAAACAAATAGACAGGCGTTAGGCATTATGAGTGTATTAAAGCCTTATACAAATGCAATATAATTTGTATAGTTGTCAATGAGAGAGTTTCAAATACTCATGGCTTTCTTCAACTTCCGGTAAGCATCGAGGCATTATCTTTTTATTGCCTTAGAAAGAATGCAGCACCTTCTATGACTATAACTCAACGATATTGCGGTTTTATGCTTACTAGATATTCCGTTTCTGCGTGAATTTAAAAAAAAACAATTTCAAACTTAAACATATCTTATATGAAAGTCTGCATTAAAAGTGCTTCCATAAACAACAATTTAACCATTGTGCCAATATTACAGACTGAGAGTACTTCGTTACAACATATCTTGTTAAATAATTACAGTGATATTTATAAATACTCAAATATGCAATAAACAAAACAATGTTCATGTATATTTATGTTCCGTTTTTGATCATTTAAAACGAAGTAATGTTAATAATTTAATTTGTAAGACATCAAAAGTTATTGGTGGTTTACAAAGACAGATACGATATATACTGAATCCATATAACCCCCATCTGCGTTATGGATTCTTGGCATGCATATATCGAAGAACCTGACCAATATTTTGCAAATACTCGACGTTATGTATGGTCTTTAACCTTTAATTGGTCGTTTTTATTGCGTTGTCTTATTGCGGTTGTGTTGCAGCATTTTCTCGAGATCTTGAGGCAAGGCGTCGACGTTCCAGCTATAACGTACACATAGCTAAGTATTCCCGTTGGCATTTCTTTAATTAAAAATGGATACGCACGATCTTGTTAGCCATCAAAAAAGGCTATAACGTCGATAAAATAAAGTTAAAATGAAATATCTGAGAATTATCAGATAAAGGTTTTCACACAATGGCAAAAACAACAATACCCCATTGCTTAAAACCACACATGTTTTCAGACAAGTACAAATTAAACTAAATTCCTTTTATTCTGTTCAAATGTGTGTATTCGTGAGTTTTTGAAAGTATGAATGACATGCCGACGCATCAAATTTGAGCACATTTGCGTAAGACTGTTGCTTTAAGTTGATAAAGTAAACGTGCTTTTACATATATTAACTATACACAAGGGTCTCTGTATACCGTGTGTTTCAACGCTTCACCCTTTTTAAGAATGTATGTCTATGTTTATATTTTTTTTTATATTTTCAACAGCATGTAATTTATATAAAGAGTACTTTGCATCGATTTCTATAAAATGAACATACTTTGATATTCTAAATCCGAAGCATTTTCAATTTTTGTTTTAACTATAACTACAAAAAAATACTAAAAACAATACACATAATGTTTTTTTTTGCGCTTGGTTATGAACTTCCCAACGATATTATCGATTGGCAATTGCTTATCTACAGTATCTACATAATGACATGTCGAATAGATGTACATGTGGTCCAATTTGTCAACAAGTATAACGTTTAAGCAGTTCGTATGTTCCCATTGCACTGTCAAATTACGACATATCGACATTCGCATGATGATTTTACCATTATCAAGCATCATTCGAAACACGTTGGTACACGTGTCTCGACCTTACACCGAACACCCAATGCATCTTATATATAATATTTATCAGAGATTTCCAAATGAGTACACAATTATACGCTTATAACAAACGCTATAGGATATTACATTAAAAATAGTTATTTCCTTTCCCTTTATGACCGTATCTTAGTTCATGTATTATTATTTAATATTGAGCAAGTGTATAAATATGAAGTAAACTCTCGTTTTTGTTGTCGTTTTTACTTGATAGTTCTGTTTTATGAATGGAGGTGACATTTGTGAAAATACATACCGATGACGCATGTCGGTGCAAGTCATTGTAAAGTCTCGTGTAAGTTCTCGTGTGCAAACAGTTAATATTTGATTCATTTTAAACCTTGGATTTATTTATAGTTAATTCTTCACTCCTTTTTTTCTTTTAAGTCGCTATTCTAATAAGGATGGTCAATGTTATAAAGTTTCCAAATCTTTTGCAACATTTCTTTCTCTATATTTAAAAGTTATTTCTTGAATATGCTCTTATGAAGCATACATAATCGAATTCCCACAAATATGTTTTAAGGTTGGTACACAAATGGGCAGGTCGCGTATGAAGAAACTAACAACCCTTTGCCTTACTTCTTTATGTTTTGTTAATGTAATTCACTTTAAATTTAGAAAGTACTATAACCAGTGTTAAGAGATATTACCTTAACTGACCGTCCGACCGACAATCACATCGATTGACGTAGAGGCGAAAACCAACATATCCCCGCTTCTTCGAGAGGAGGGTGGCATAATTGTACATGCATATAAAGATATGTGTGCAGTCATTACTAAATATTTGATTATTTCGACGGTATTTAATCAGCGCATCGTCACACTTAAGAGTGCACGTTTATTGTTCAACTTGATTATGAAAAAGTATAAGACTATCGTAGTTAATGCATAACGTTAATACGTGGATAAATAAAAAAGTTGAAAAACATGATAAATCCGTAACTAAAGTTGTTACATTTGGGCTAAAAAATGTTAACCGGTACGAGCTTATGAAACATTTACATATATTATTTATACATATAAGTTTTTTTTGCATATGCTCTTAGAACCTCGCCGTTATAAATACCTTTGAACTTGCCAACATTTTCGACATTATGATACAAGTAAATGCTCAGACAAAATTTATGATCTGATTTATTTTGCTAAAAGTAAAACGAGGACGAGCTAATATAACTGTTGCGTAAATTATGTATAATAAAAATGTAATGTTTTGCTTATGCTCATAGAAACTTGCCATTATATAATTACCTTCGATTTTTGCCAACATCTTCTGACATTATGTTGGAATTAAATTCAGAGAGAGAGAGATTTATTATCTAATTTTTTATAGTTAATATGTGAAACGACTAGCTGTGGAATGGATTATATATATTTGCTGATCTACCCATACCCAGACAACAAATTTATAGCATTAGAATCATACATCTTACAATACAAATGATATATAATATTTAATTTAATCATATTTGCTCAAGCATACATTTTATTTACGTAACACACGACAAGTAATATATATTCTAGCTTTTGTTACGTAAAAGATGATAATGCGGAGAATGATTGTACTGAAGGAATTGCGTGATTCACAACTCAACGTATGTTAATATTTGTACTGTTGTTTTCAAATAGTGTATTTATGATGAAAGTGTTACCACATATTTCTTCCACTTTATTAAATATATAATGTTGGAATTGTTGATATATTGTTGATGAAGTATATATCGTTTAAGCAAAATGGCAACTGTGTTGAAAAAAAAAAGATTTTAAAATCTGAAGTGCCATACTGACTTGATGACAAGCATCAGTATCAGTGTTCTAGAAACAAAAGCTATATATACTGAACATAATGGTTTACTCTTGTCTTTTAAAGTGATATTATGGTCATTTTTCACTGTTGAATTGAGCTGAAAAGAATTAACAGGTCAAAAGAGTTAGTTAAAGTTGTGGTTACTGACCAATTATCTGCAACTCATCATGCTACCAGTTGTTTATTATTTTTTATTTTATTTTATAAGATTTATATAAGATATTTTACATGACTCACCAAGTCATCTAAGCCGAAATGATCCGCAAAACAAAATTGTGTCTTTGTGTCGTATGAACGAATCTGCACTAAAGCTAAATATAGGTTCGCATCGTACATGCATGATCAGTTGTCAAACGAAATTACGGTTGATATTCAAATGCATTATTTTTTTCTTTCCGGGATATTGTTATGGCATGTTGATGCTGCATAAACAAATATAAGTGTATGTGAAGTGAAAACACCAACAATCAACAACGGTTGCGATAGACACCTATAAGCTGTTAGATGCCCATAATATCACTTTAAGAAAATCATGACGTTAATGCTGACAAATATAAATATCGGTAGAATGAAGCCAATGATGTTTTTGTTACATTGTGCTATTAATCAGCTCGAAATAATGATAGAAATGTACACATGCAAATTGGTTAATCGCCCTCCACAGAAACTGAAAAAACAACAACATTTTACTTAATCATGCAAAACTATTTTGACAGTTAAATGCAAACACGATGACGAGCTACTGAAATAATGTTTTAGCAAGTTTTATTCAAGTACAACAAAATTGTTGTATTAGTGTTTTTGTTATGAATAGTTTAGTAAGTGGTATACAATAAAGTAAATATGTTCAAAGGCATAATTGTAATAATTATATTTATAAATTGTACATTTGAATCTTTGCTTTTAAGTCTATGTGCATAAGGAAAAAAATAATAGTCCCACTTGATTATGACAATAACAAGTGTTGTTCTTTTATGACGATCGAGATAATTATGAATTGGAGAGATACATTCTTCATGCGATTTTGTTAATATGTATTACAAGCAAATTCCAAAATGAAAAAGAACATAATTTGTGTTTATCATCAGGGAAGGTACGTATTTGCTTTGAAAATACTTTCGACAAAATTGCTTATCTATTTATTATCAAGAATTTCCATATTATGTCAGGGAACAATATGTCGTACCAGCGTAAAAGTATCGCTGCATATTTGCTGAAATGTTAATGTGTCTGAGCTAATGCAACAATTACGTGAAATACGTATAATGTACATATAATCTATTTTATTGCGTATGCACTTAGGTCGATACTCGTATAACTATATGTGTGCCATGCAATTATGCCTTAGTTCTGAAAATAATTTATGGCGAGCTTCAAAATAATATCAGTGCACAAAGGTTTGTTTATAAAGGAAGACAACCCTGTATATTTCAGACTTCTAATGACAATAAATGTGTTGTCAAGAAAATATATGTGCAACCATCTATACAGCTTCACTGGAGTATGTATCGATCCCGAGGTCATATCACACATATTTGTTTACATACAATTCAGTTAAGTAGGTCTTTATTTAGTTATGCTGTTGGAATAACATAATATATAACATTTGAATTGAGTGGCCGTAGCTTCAATTATGTCATGATCGAAATGTTACTGAACCAACGCATATTTCTTAGTTAAACATGTCACAATAACATAACTATTTGACATTTATGATAACGTATTTAAAAATTATAAAACATATTTGAAAGCTAAGCCTTTAAAATATATTTTTTTTAATTTGTATTCAATCTATTTATTTAATGTTGTATTAACAGATGCACACATCGGCACAGTGGTTTTACTGAATGGGTTGTCTAAATAATACGTTATCAATAAAATGAAATATAAAATTTATCGAAAAATTCATTCCGTAAACAACCAATATTAAATATGTTTAGGCAAATTGCAGTAATAGTCTAAAATGTATAAGATGTTATCGTCTACCGGTATTATCAACACGAACATATGCCAGAAGTTTTGCTCAACGTTTGTTGCACGTTACTTTGTTTCCTTTACATAATTATTAACGATTACGTTTTACTATAAGTTTTTCAGTTTTTACATTGAAAATATTAAATAATTATTGTGTTGTGCATCTTGCAATATAACGTGGTTTATTCCAGTTAAAACATTTTTATCTTATATGTACACGCAATATAATACGTAATATTGTAACAGTTCAATAGTTACGTGCCACATGTTACCTGCCTATTTGATCTTCTATTTATGAAGTCCATTCTACCGAAATAATTGTTCGATATTATGCCACTGTACTCTACATTTGCAGCACGATTGCAACACATAACGTTTATATCTGCGATATCATGACACGTGTTAACATTTGCATTGTCCATTCGACTTCATGATCAGCATTTAAGATGATTAACTAGTTTCATTTTTATTTATTTTGTGCAACTGTGTACCAATCGCTTACTGAATTTGTAGTGTTTTGACGTCCTCTGAAAAGGACACTCATGTGCGAATAATTAACACTTAATTGCTTGTTATGACTGTTTGCAAATTATTCCTAGCATACACTGTTTGCATAGAAATCTTACACAATTCTCTTTCCATATAAATAATGCATTTTTTATTTCTTGCAATGACGTGCATGTATTCAGCAGTTGATGGTTATTATTTATTTCTGATTCGATACAAATGTAATTTTAATTATGAAAAAAGTGTCCCTAACTTTAACATATAAGGTGCAACAAATATCTGATAATATTTATTAAAATGAAGCGTTTGGCAAGGGAAACATGTTCATCCAGCGCATTACTTAGGCTGCTTCAATTAAAGAAAACAGTATAATAAGTGTGTTAATAGTAAATAAAATATTGTGTTTGTGTTTGTGTGATTATAAATAGTTGTAGGATTTGAATGTGTTAAGTTATTCAATTTTCTCCTTTTTTGATAATTATGTGAGAAATAATTAAAATAAAATCAATACAATAAAACAATCTAGATTGAGTTCAAACGGATAGCAAACATTTGTTATTGAATGTATTATACAATCTTGTTATATAAATGCATCTGAACAACGATTGGTTGCGATTAAATCGATGCCCGTGCCAATTTTTTCTTGTTTACGGCTATTTTGATAACACATCGATAAAAAACGCCTTCTGTAGGTTAACTTGTTTCTTGTGGGATGATGTATTCACCGTGTAATTGCATACGTTTTATGATTATATGGCTTGTCGTTCTTTTGGCAACATCGTAAAACAAGATGATGAACGATCCGAAATGTTAACCGCATTTTTACATTCAAGGACACACGCGATAAAATTACCAGGAAATTACATGCAGTTAGTGAGTCAAAATACACTTTTACAATAGGCTTTTTGTGGCAAAGGTGTAGTAGTTCCACAAGACAGGTAATATTGTACATGTTGATTGGCTGCAGTACTGTAAGTCTAGTACTTAAAATCGGAATTTTTCACTTTTTAATCTTAACCAATTCTTATTTTTCATTCTAAACATATGTTCACGAAAATGAGTTTTCAAATTTGCAAGCTTTATAATTCAGAATCTATCAATAACAAAAAAAAACAATCCTGGTGTATGCATAATAAGATTCTAGGGTCTGATAACGTGCGTCAATCGCATAAAAAAATTAGTTTAAGACGGAGCTGTGGTATCATGATCGTTAATTGCGCAATTCGATATTTGTCAAAGTACGAACTGATTTAGACCAAATTTACTACTTCCGGAAAGAGGTCAGTTCAGATTTAGCAAGGACATGCGTCAACTACGTTGAAAACGGATAATTTCATTATATACTGAAATTGACAATAACGAGAAATGATGAAAGCTGATTTAAATTTTTTAACTTGTTTTGATACTTTTACAGTGCACATCCGTGTGATACCAAGTTTTAATGATTTGGTATAAGTTCATTATCATAATCATAACTTTTGCTAAGTAATTAACCTACTAAGAGATTTGTTAGTAGATAAACGTCTTCTTGCAATGACTTAGTAATTTATTGACTTTTACTAACATAATTAATACATTGCTTTCTCTTCAAGTGTCTCTCAAATTCCAAGTTTATCTCGTATAAGCATTTAATATTTGGACTTTTAGATACCTTAAAATTAAAAGTAAATGGTTTATCCTTAAAGTATTTATTGAGATTTACAAACATTTCAGACGTCCTATGCTTATACTTCACTCTCAATGCATTTTTCTGCATTTTTGAAACGATGTATTAAAATACTTTTTTTAAATCACAGTTTACTGACCTCAAATTACAGCGAAATGTACATTATGTTTATTCTTACGTAAGAGAACATTTGAGTGCTTTTTGCAGATTCCGTCTACTTCTTAAAGTCATTAGCTGGAAAAGCCTTAGCACCAAGGTCAAAGAAAGTAAGATTTACAATCTGTTTGGCATACACGAGGAACAAATTCGTTGTAATCCAGTGGTTCTGTTCTTGTGTATTTGCGCATCGAGACATTGGCAATGATGACAAGGATGAAATTTACTTACAGCTTCTCATACTTCATGTTAAGACTGGCTCTACCATTATAGAAGGCTTAAAGAAGAAAGCAGACAAATAAACTGCCGCTCATGGTAAATTTCTTACCTAGCAATGACATATTTGAATACATTAAGAACTTTTAGATTTATTATCGATATGGGGGATACCACTATGCAAAGGAAGCTTGACATCTAGTAACATTTTATGGTAGATCCGTATTGACGTTTTTTGGCATTCCCCATATTTCTAAGAATTCAAACCTTGAATTATCCCCTTTAATTGGATGAGCAGTCATTTACGTCAGTCACACAATTAATAGAAGTCCTTTAAAAGCATCATACATACATTCTTAAGGTTTGGTCAAAACTAATCTAGGTCTTTGAACAAAAAAATTACGATCCGTATCGGAAGTTATTTTCCTTTGCAATTTGCAATTTTGACGTGTTTCTTTATTGAAAAAGCTTTTTAAATATGTTATTATATCTTTCAAGCCTTAAAATACAAATTAGTTTGTCAAATGTATGTGCTTGTTTTGAAAAACAACAACAACACCGTTAACTCATGATGGTTTGTCCGTTTCACCGGACTATAACTATTGGAAGTGATATTTGTAGCGACACAGGCGGTTGCATGATAATAATTAAATCTGTGTATTAACATTACTAAATGATGGTCATGTTTACCTCAAGCCCATGCAATTAATTGATCTTATAGATTTTAATGAAATTTTAGATTGTACTAAAAAGCTATATCACAGACGGATATTAAGTACAAATCAAATGTAATTAATATTACATTAAGATATTCACCCGAGATATATTGATAAATCGTTAATATGCGTTTGCAGTCTTGTTCTGTTCGTATAGAAAGAAACGTGCAAATAAGTACAAACGCTACGAAACGATATATATAAACTGTGGAAAGTATGACAACTAAATTCTATACCTGAATTTTAGATGCGCGGTCTAAATTAACAAATTCACACGCACGATATGAACTCTCTGGAATACTTGTTAACGGGTCTCTGATGAAGTTGAGAATTGGATAATCTGTTTGATTTAATGCTTCAATATATGCATCATAACTCGATTAAATAAAGTAATTCATCCTAATTGACTTGGTTCACATGTGCTAGACAAAGAATAAACTAAACAAGTCTGTATGTACATCGAGCGAGGGAGCGGAGGCTAGGCCTGTACACTTATCCAATACCTTTACCATGTGGGGTTCGTGGAACGTAAATATTTCAAAGACAACTTCTTATATACTGAAACATTAATAGCATAATGTTGTGAACGGACGCGAACAGAAATTTAGCATGAGATACATAACGTCTTATCATAGAACGGGGTTTCCACAATTTTGCTCAAAACATTAAGGATATGTGCCATACTTGACACACAGTAATTCCATTTTTCACTGCCGTAACGGACACAGTTTTAACACTATGAATTACGTAAATGTTTAAATGTAGTTCGTATTCGTTGTAAAAAAAATAATTTAATATTTTATAGGCATGGTTATACACTGAACAAATTTAATCCGGGATGTTTAATGTTTTCGAAAAGGCTCGGATATCGGTTCCATAATTAAAGTTCCATCATTCGTAAGTACAATATGTAATTGAATGCAATTCGAAATCAACTCGTATGAATATCGAGGGGTTCATATTCTGATAGCAGAAGTTTGTCATCGTATGTGTGCGGATATTGCCAAAATAACACACTCTATGTTTGATGTGGTTGATTCGGATCTATCATGTACTTTTACCCTCATTTATTGAATGGTTTCCACTCATTGTCAAGTTTTCCAAAGATGCCCTAACAATGAGCTACACATGCCTTCTGTCATGTCATCGTTCTCATAAGATTGATGAATTCCGTGAAGATAGATGAAACATGTGAATCAAAATTATGAAGAAACGGAGCAAGCTATCCTCTAATGCATGAATAAGTATTGTATATGGACCGTGCTCTTGGCAAAAAGGGTTTAATGCATGTGCGAAATGTGTTGTCCCAGATAAGCCTGTACAATCCACACAGGCTGATCAGGGACGACACTTTCCGCCTAAAATAGATTTTTGCTCAGAAGAAACTTTCTTCAAACGAAAACTATCTTAAAAGCGAAAAGTGTCGTTCCTGATTAGCCTGTGCGGACGAAACTTAACGCACATGCATTAAACCCCTTATCACAAAGCGCGGCTCATATGAACTGCTTCAGCTTGTGAGCGATCATAAGAGCCATATTTGATAGGCAGGAAACCATGATTGTTTCCGATAATTTCACTGGAGTTTTTTTGTTATGCCAAACTCAAATGCAATCAAGTTTCATGCTTTTTCGTTATCTATGTTTTGCTTATAGGCGTTCCCTGAGGGTCTTTAGGATCATTTCATCATATGTTATGATATGAAAACCTTTGGCGGCATACACTTTTTCTTTTTTTTTGTTACACCCTTACTTGCGCATAACAGTACTTGCATTCATTAACATCAACACATTTTTTATCGCGTCCCTAATTCCATTGATATTGTATTGCGTTTTATTTTAGAAACAAATACGCTTCGAGTTACCCAAGTCATCAGCAAGCGTATTTTTTGGTGATCCTTGCCTTCATAACAGTTTTCCTTTGGTTTGAACAAAGGAATTAAAAGTGTAGGTCTTATTTTTTTTTATTCAATTAAGACATACAATGTATACATGTGTATGATCATAGAACAAAGTGATACCATGTAGCAGCAATAATTATAACACATGTTATACAAGATATGCTTATATACACTTTTTGGTTTTTGTGGTTTCCTTTTGATTCAAAAATATGTATTATTTTCTTTTGGTTGGTTGTAAGAAAATCAGAATAGTTATGAATAAGGATGAGTTGCATAAAGTGGTTAGAAAGCATACTGGATTTGTTTATGAAAGTTTAATGTGTTTCCATTTTTTTTAAATATATGAAGTGTATCATTGTTTTGGGCAATTTCTTTTTCTATTTTGATATTCAGTTTTTAATAATTGATGAAACAGTTCATTGTAGGTTTTTGTTTTCTGTATTTCATGCTAAATACAAAATATTTCATTAATATTATTATGTAATTCACACCATTATTAACCTTAAGAGATTGAATATGTTTACACTCCCAAAAAATGTGTTCTATTGATTCATTATTTTCACTACACATATCCCATAGATTTGTGTTGGATAGGTTGCACTTAAAAAGATGTTTATTTGTAGCTATTATTCTGTGGATGTATTTATATTGAAAGTTTCTCAGTATGCTATCAGTAGTTGATTTATATGGCATTACAAATATCTGTTTCCAATTATAATCTTTTTCTCCAAGAAGGTTTAGCCATTTAGTTTGAGCTTCAGAGATTTCCGAAGGGTTTTTAATTTGCAGTCTGTAAAATATTTTGTTCGTTTTGTTTTGCAATTATGTTTTCTACGAATGTTTTTTGAGTACATGGTGTGTTATTTGTATTGATTACAGCTTTAATATGTATGGGTATACTTTTGATCAACGTGTAGTACATCAGGAAATTACTTGTAGGTATTCCGAATATGTAGCATAAGTTATCAAAAGAATAGAAGTCGTTTATTCTGTAGTCGTACAATTGATCTACATATTTTATGTTTCGTACCAATGTTTATAGAAAAACGTTTTATTGTTAGTAGTTATGTCTTTATTGTTCCATATAATGATTTTACTGTTTATTTTCGTTTCTAAATTATGAGTAACTTTACTTATTTAAATATTTAAAGAGTTTGTACTAGCATGCGTGTGGGTTTGTAATAACTCGAACGAGTCTGCTTGGTAAAGCATACACTTGTATAGGTTCATTGACCTGCTACAGTATCAGATATGTAGAAATAAATATATTTTGGTTCCTGTTAAAATAGTTACTTTTGACAGCTATCTGTAAATAAACTACGGCAGGCAAAAATAACTATGGATATGTCTTAATGAATTCTCGATACATTATAGAATCCAATGATTAACATTGGATCACTTATGGTATATTATTCATACAAAGGTGAGCCTTAGATCATTATATCTTATATTTGGTATAAACATTATACATTATAATAATACATGTACAAAGCGCAGTGAAGGTTATGCTTTAAATATGTAATAATTGCTAGAATAGTCGAAAACAATTCTTATAAGGGGTCAAGGAGCAATGTGCGCTCATCGTTCAAAGTATTTATCCAAATCACAACTGTTTTTTTAATATGAAGCTTAAGAAAAAAATCTTCTCTGACAGACACATAAAATATGGAAAACATAAAATCTGAATGTAAGGGCACAGAATGTTCGTTTTATGACGCTGATTTCAAAGCCTTCTCTTTTTCATGGAAGCATCGAAGAATGTGTTCTTCGTTGGTAAGTAACTACATTTAGTACCGTCCCATTTCAATGTCATAATGACTATGAATTACTAACTACATAGTTCAGTCAAACTATACCGAAGCTAGTTCTGCTTGACAAATATTATGTTCTTGTTCTTTTACGCACGAGTTTTTACTGGCAAATGGTGCATGCCAAACAAGTGTAACTAATTATTGTATCTTGTGATACGCGTCTGAATGCATGTATGTCTATGAATACTAATTGAGCCGCGTTCTGAGAAAACTGGGTTTAATGCATGTGCGTAAAGTGTCGTTCCAGATTAGCCTGTGCGAAGGGGCGACACTTTCCACCTTAATTGGATTTTTGCTAAGAAGAGACTTCATTTAAACGAAAAATGTCATTAAAGCGGACAGTGTCGTCCCTGATTAGCCTGTGCGGACTGCACAGGCTAATCTCGGACGACACTTTACGCACATGCATTATGCCCGGTTTTCTCAGAACACGACTCAATTTATAAACATTTGTATGGTAGACTTCACTTGATGCAAATCAAAGTGAATGGTTAATTGCACAGAAGGAATTATATTATTTTTGTATAGTGGCTTATGCTATTAAACTCCATCTTAAATTTCGCAGTATGTTTGACGTAAAGTGGAAAGCAACATATACATAAACAATTAAACGATTGTTTAAGGGATTCTACATGAATAATGATTCGAACCACTATCATGAGTGAAATGTGTATTACCATCTTGAACATTTCAATTATCCTCTATATGATAGGATGTTCATCTTTTGACACCACTTTTTTATGTTTTATCGAAGCGCGATCAATGGATATAACATCAATACCAAATGTATCATAAGTATATATATATATAAATTACATGTTTGAAGCACCACACGTGGAGTATATTGTCGATTGTTTTTTACTTTCAAAACGAGAGCTAAACGACCTATATAATATGATGTTAATTATATAATAATGTATCTTTTAAATATATAAACAAACATTTATAATTACACTTATATCAACGTGCAGTAAGAAAAGTTTATAGCAGCAAGGATTGAATACAATGTATATTAGAAAAACACACATGTGCTTTGGTTCATCGCCCTACACAAAATACCTGGTCTGAAGCAAATCGTAACGTGGCTGTGAAACTAGTTAAGTTTGACAGTTATCTGTAAATATGACAAAAATGTTATTGCACCATCACGTGTTTTTTTCTGACAGCATTACAATTAAGTATTGTAAAAAATGGATGCAAATAGGTGGTATATTGGGAGCTCTAGAAAGTTGTAAAGTAATATATTGTTAATAGAGTGATACGGTTAAACTCATAGGCATTACATTATAAGGTTATACATGATATATTATACTGAACATAGTTCATAATTTTTGAAAGTCTTAAACATGATTTTAAATTGGATCAATATTATCCGTTATTCTCTAGCCATTCGTAACAAAATGGAGCAATAGTTTGTTGCAAGATGTATTGCTTATATTTAAAATCATTAAAACCAAACTAGATAATCTAATGATGGTAAACTATGGTCTATACATTTAAAGTAATGTAGGTAGTTTTTGTCAGCGTCGTCAGAATTCTTTAACAATGCCTAACTAGAAGCAATAACAATCCCTTACAAGACGGAATGGGCGGTTTGTGTTCCACTTAATCTTGACTATAACTCAGGGTTTCCGTGGATGATGTTCGAGAGAAATATGCGTTTGATTTATTAATGTATTAAAGGCCGAGTTTTATATAGGGTTCATTTTCACTTAACAACGCATAATATACAGTAAACATAAAAAACGGATGTTATTTTATTAAAGATTCGAACAACTGTACCATAACACCTCCTGCACAATTAGTAAACAAAGAAATGCTATATAAACAAATACAATATCATTCAAAAACTTCGCGAATGTTTTACAACGTAAAGAATTGCATCGTCATCAACGGAAACAGTCTTCACGTCAAGTCCCTGCGAAAAATACGTTTTACATTGATATTGTTTTTCTTGCAACTTAATTGTACATGTAACTACTAAAGATATGTAAGCTATCCATAGCAGAATATATTGGGCATGTTCCCTTAAATTCCATAATATTGTAAAAGTTAGACATTCACATATTCTATTCAAAATCAAATAGACTGCAATTCTTTTGTTGGAAATTGTTGTTTATATGCACATGAATTTCAATTATGTATTACTTATTCAATTGATGTCGAAGAAGATATGTTTATAAAAAACTAGACCTGCATGTGCCTATCATTAGGTTTAAACTAGAAGATATTTGCACGTATTTCTTAAGTTAAATCCAATTAACATAATCAATGGTCGTTAGGTGGCTTACGTGATCTTTATACAGAAACTGCCTATTGCGTGACAAATGCCATTATAATGATTGCATGAGTCTAGGTTCAATACACGTGCAGACAAATGAGGTCCTTGTGAATCAAATATAAATGATCAAACTATGTTTTGAACGGAAAATTGTTTTGAAGCTACGAGCGACTCTGGAAAACAATGTGTTGGGAACATTGAGTATACTGTAATAAAATTTATAAAACAATTCGAGCGTTTTGGTCTCAATTATGGTATAAAAACATAAACATGAAAATGGAATGAGAAACCGTAACGTGGTTCGTTTGAAGAAAGCTTTATATCTTAATCCTCCATATTAAAACATTTTAATTCAGGCGTTTAACACACGTACACAATGAGCGTTTATTGGATTTGCTTTCATTGTACATTGTTCAAATGTATAGAACTGCAAAGAAAATTGATTACTAGCTCACGAATATTCGACCGTCCAGTTGTATGAAAAGCATAGGCACTATTGTAATTTTGTAGATGCATATCGTTTTATTTATGTGTGAATTAAGTTAGATCTTGTTCGAATCAATATTTGTTTTCAGTACAAAAATAAATTCTTATATCAATTGTATCATCTTAACAAGTTGAGGCTGATCGAAAGTTACTTGTCATGATAACATAGATGGTATAAAATGCATAGACTGTGTTCTTTTTTCAAAAAACCTAATTCTCTTACACCGACAAACTGCGAACAAGTTGAATTTGTAAATATATAATTTTATAAAGTAGCATAATCTTTTGATCATTGGCTCTCGGATATTTAATTTTTGATTCCATGTGATGTGGGTGTATCTATAAATTTTATTAAAACGAGAATTTAAATGCGCATATCTTTTTTTTAAATTAAATTATTTGTATATCCGGGTATAACTATCATGCTAGTTATTTTATAGCTACAATTAAAGCGTAATGATGTATGCGGTCAGATTGCAGAACAAATTTTTTTTAGCTCCACTGGCAAAAGGCTAGCGGGGCTTATGTCATGGTCCTGTGTCCGTCGTGCGTGCGTTAACTTTTCCTTTAAACATCTTCTTCTCCTAAACTACTGGTCCAAATCTGATGAAATTACTCAGGAATGTTCCTGGGATGAACCTCTTTCAAATTTGTTCAAATTATGCCTCTGGGGTCAAATTTCACCCTGCCACGGGGGTCACAAAATTGAAAATTTGCTAATATAAGGCCTATTTTGTGAAAACTTTCAAAACTTTCGTCCATAACCATTGGGCCTAGGGCTATACAATTTGGTATGTAGAGACATCTAATAGTCCTCTACCAAATTTGTTCAAATTATGCCCATGGGGTCAAATTTGACCCTGCCCCGGGGGTCACAAAATTGATCATATGCTTATATAGGGTCTATTTTGTGAATACTTTAAAAACTTCTCGTCCATAACCATTTGGCCTAGGGCAAGCAAATTTGGTATGTAGTTGCATCTTACAGTCCTCTACCAAGTTTGTTCAAATTATGCCCCTGGGGTCAAATTGACCGTGCCCCGAGGGTCACAAAATTAAACATATGCTTATATAAGGCCTATTGTGTGAAAACTTTAAATATCTTCTTGTCCATAACCCTATGGCATAGGGCTACCAAATTTGGTATGTAGTGACATGTCATAGTTCTCTTCTTATTTTGTTAAAATTATGCTCCTGGGGTTAAATTTGAAACTGCCCCGGGGGTCACAAAATTCAATATTGCTTATAAAGGGCTTATTGTGTGAAAACTTTAAAAATCTGCTTGTCCATAACTATTTGGCCTAGGGCTACCAAATTTGGTATGTAGTGACATCTTATAGTTTTCTACCAAGTTTGTTCAAATTATGTCCCTGGGTCAAATTTGACCCTGCCCCAGGGGTCACACAATTGAACATATGCTTATATAAGGCCTTTTTTGTGAAAACTTAAAAAATCTTTGTCCATAACCATCGGGCCTAGGGCTATCAAATTTAGAATGAAGTGACATCTAATAGTCCTCTCCAAAATATGTTCAAATTTTATCCCTGGGGTCAAATTTGATCCTGTCCCAGGGGGTCACAAAATTGAACATTATATACGCTTATATCTTGCTTATTTTGTGAAAAACTTTAAAAATATTCTTGTCCTTAACTCTAGGACCTACGGCTACCACATTTTGCATGTAGTGAGATATAGTACTCCTCTAAAAAGTTTTCTCAAATTATGCCCCTGGGGTTAAATTTGACCCAGCCCAGGGGGTCACAAAAGTGTACATGTGCTTAAATAGGCCTATATTTAAGTATTTTCACATGCCGATAATATTTGTTTCAGCCGTTTTTTCAGCAGTGGAGCGTTACAGGGTCATCATGGCCCTCTTGTTTAATAAAATGCAAAGCATATGAAATGTATTGACATTTTTAGATATTAGATTATTCTAACACGGCACGCGACTTGTTTTCTATAGACAAAGAAGGAAATCAAGTGTGTGTTATTCTGCAATAACTTATTGGCGGAGCTTAATGTTTCGAAAATAGTTCCGAATAAATAAAGAAAATATTGCAGTAAAATGCACGTGCTAAATGCCGCTCTAAAATAAATGCAATCAATTTAGCATGTATATAAATGTAATGAAACAACAAATTGTATATTTGGTGATAAGTGGCATAACCACGCCTACAAAGAATGTTATTTGTTTGGAAACGTAATTCAGAAAACGTTTATAGCATGTCAGCTTTTCAGTAGCATCAATAAACGTGACGTCATTAAGTTTCTACGATTGTTGTTTTCAATGAAAGTGACGTCATTTGCAAAATATATAACGAATGAAAACGACGTCATATGTTGTGCATATGTCATATGTACAATTCAATGACGTCACTAAAAAGTGAACTATGTACTAAGAAGGGCGGAGTATTCAAAAATATAGTCCACGTCCTAAAGCTCGAACCAAATCAATCAGAATCGTGTTAGAATCGAAATAAAAATGTTCTATGATGGTTTGTTGTCGAATAACCCACAGTAAGGAGTATAGATGCGTGTTATCAAATCACTCGTGCTTCGCACTCGTGATTTAATTCCTACGCATCTATACTGCTTAATACTGTTGGTTATTCGACAACAATGATAGAAAAATATTATTTCTTAAACAAACCATGATAGAAAAATATTATTCCTTAAATAACACACCCGTATAGATTTTTTATTTCCAACATTTATTCGTTTGAATCCTTGGATTGCGTCCAGACTAGTGTGGTATGTTACAGGAACTACTTTTGTATGCATACAAACATTACGTAAGACGCATTTCAATCATATCAATTGGTGTAATAGTACTTGTATGCTGTCTTCCATTTTTATACGAGTAATACTGCCATTCGCAAATTAATTGACTGACAGTAATTATTTCTCTACTGATTGTGACTTCAACAGGAGCGTTTAGAGTAATTAATTAACGTCAATGCGTATTTGACGAAAGGGACTAAGAAAGATGCCTTATTGATTTTACTGTAATTGATAACTTAGATATTGACGATTGCAGTCGCAATTTGTTTTCTTACTTTGATCATATAACTATCTTGACAATTGTGTGTTCATAAAATAAAAAAAAATTATGCTGCAAACCAAATATTTTATCTAATTAATCATCTGTTTTTCTCACAAGGTCTTTATCAAATCGGAATTCCTTAAAAATTGGCGAGCGAGCACAAAACCATATACGTGTATCCTTATGTTGAATCTTGCTCTATTTACTTAGATGTCTTCCTTTACGTTAACACCAGAATTAAACTGCGTTCCTTAATTATATGATATGGATAGAATATATTTGCTATTTTAAAACATGATAAACTTACTTTAATAACAAACCCTTTAGAACAAAAAATCGTTGATGTTTTAATCGATTAAATCGAAAAAGCAAATTTGTGTTCGCCTCAAAAATGTTCACATATATGTTCTGAACTCAAAATGAACGCTTTATCTTTAATAGTTCTAACAAGTTGTTTGTTGCTAATTGATACTTTTAACTATTGACATCGATTAAAAGGGCCTTTTCACGTTTTGTTAAATTGACACAATTCCAAATTCGCAGATTTTCGTTGTAGTTATGGTATTTGTGAGGAAACAGTAATACTGAACATTTACCATGCTCTGTAATATCCATTATATGCATATTTTGACGTTTTAGAGCCCTGAAACTTATAAAGCGTTACAGCGCGAAACGATTAAATAATTTGTAGTGTTCTTTTGTTGTCGTTATATTGTCTAATACTACGAGGATTGCTTATATAAAGTGTAAAGTACATCACTCATTGTGATGGATAGATTGCCGAGTGGTCTGCGCGATAGACTTTTACTCCAGAGGTCAAAGCAATCAAAATCTAAGTCGTAATATTTTGTTACCACGAGAAATGATTATCACATCACGTTAACTCATAAATAACTCGTTTTGAAGTATATACATGGCAAAAAATATATCATGCACTCTTAGAATAAATATTCCAGACAAACGTTGCTTATGTGCTAAAAAATATGCCCACATATTAAATGACAGTGCAACACGCATCAGTCAAAATGTTTATTGCATAATTTATTTAATGTTCTATTTTCGTTTGCCATTCATCCGACGTAAATGGTTAGATATCACGTCAGGACACTGTAAGTTTCGAAAATAATTGCTACAAATATGTTTTTTTTATACGCATTATATTTACATTTGACTGGAAAGATTATTCACCTTTGCATTCGACTAGATGATTTTTGTTTCGGATGATTAATGATTTCCCATTTAAGCCCTATAATAGCTATTGCTGTTATTCCAAATGTGTTAAGTTTATAGCTTTTTGAATACAAATGCTTTGTACATTTAACGTGGGAAATTCTTTAAAAAAATCTTTGTTGCATGGTATTTGAGATTTGCATTTAGGAAAGCTGGTATCAAAGTCATGGACATTTGTTTTAACTGCTATTTTGCAATAAACTGATTTAAAAAATAATACTTGAATGCAAATAGTATAAAAAAAGTTGTATAAAGCAGTGGGAGCCTATGTATCAGTGCTAATATGTATCTAGTATGTATGTTATTTTATATGGTATTTAATTCCACCAATAATCAACGAAAGTAAACTACAATGCTATTTTGTTTTGTGTGAGCACTAAGCTATTCTCCTACCTGATTTACCTATGTGTTTTGCAGCTGTTTACTATTATTAGTTGGCACAAAACGCAAAAAAGAAAGATTTACAACACCGTGGGTGTTGGGAAAAGGAAATAAACAGAACGGCAACTATTTTGTATCATTTTATGATTTGCACAATTGAATTTTTACAACGCGAGTTTTTATATTTACAAAGTAATGTGTCATTGGGATGTCCATTTTGAATTGTAATTTGTTGGCTTTTCAAGAAAGTTCATAAGAAGACACGGTCTGCTACGATATGCACCAAACGGCCCTTGTTGTTGTCATCATACAATGTATTAAAGGAAAAATACCATATACATTTCAATTATGTTGATTGACATGTTGGATGTATGCGCTGGTCCGTTTAATGCTAATGAATACAGTTATATATTCAAGAATGTAACAATATCTTCATCAAAACTCATGTTATGCTTACGTGTATGCTACCCATATTGGTCCCGAAAAATGCATACTAAGAAACACAACTAAAATGTGTGTTATATTTATATGAACAACTAACTCCATCAAGGACTTTAAAGTACATTAAAGTTGCTCGTCAAAGTCTTTGGAAATATATGATGGATTCATGTATGACTATTTATTTGGAGATTTCCCGATATAGAGTACATCTTTGTTTACATGTTTCGATGGATTTTGTACTCATATTTGTGTTTTTCTATTCAACTGTTACAGGAGTGAAATGAATAACAATCAGTCTATTGCATACCAAATATATAATTTAATGCTAAATGAATAATTTTCATATGATTGGGTTGAACTTTCCCATCGATTTAACTTAAAATACTATTCATTGTTTGCAAAGTCGGCGTCGTTCGCCAAGGACCGAGTTTTAACGCCCATCGTAAAAATCATTTAACTGACCTTTTTGTTAAACCACTAAAACGTTGTATACAATTGAAATATTACATGTTTACAAGGTTGTAAAACCAACGTGTTATTATTTGTGGGTAAGATGCTTATATGAGATTGTCTCTTTAAGAAGTGTTACCTTTATAGGACAATCGAATTGGCTTAATGGAGAGCAAAATTATATCAAACCCTAAAATATCAAACCCTACAAATGTCCACTATTATTAGACTCTTAATTTATTGACGTCATCTGCTGAATTAATTGAAGTCATATTGTTAACCCAAAAAAGCCAACTAAATAAGACGCCTGAAATGCGTATTATGGCATTTCTTTTTATGTTGTTTTATTTCAACAATTAAATACGTCGACAGGTGTGTTCTTTCCCGATTTATATTGAAACAGAAGATAAGAACGAACGGTATTCGTGTATTAGTATTGATAGATAAGTAGCAATAAACTTAAATTCATTAATATCAAATTTTCTTTTTTACACGAATGTAACAGTGCGTTTAACACTTTATAGGTATTTTTCTGAATTATCACCATGCTTCCATAAAAAACTTATTATAAGAAATACATTATTAATATCGACATAGAACGGTCCCGCTGTATATCATAACATTATTGATAATTAGCATGTTAACATTAAGACGTTTAAATTATTAGTTATGGTAGAATGTCATGAAATTCCGTAGTTTAAAACTCGTTGGCAGTGGAATTTTGTATTACTGCAAAGTACCTGTACGTTGTCTAATTATCTCCGTGTATCGGTTTAATAAAAATAATGTTTTATCAATTACAAACAAAAGCTTCATTACCGACGGGTATTTAGAACAAAGCAATTGTAATTAAAATAACATTACGGCAATCATCATTTTTTATTGACAATTTGCTAATATCTTGGTTGCAGTGGGATTATCGATTCATATTGAAAGAGTGTTACAAATGCAAACACTGAAAGCATTTAACGTATTGATTTTTGACGAACATATGTATAGTGTTTCATTTTAAACTGTAAATCTGCGGTCTAAATCTAAACTGATCAGGATAAAAGTCTTAAATGATGAGGATTCTCTAAGTTCATAAATTTGGATTAAACACTCAAACCTGTAGATATATGTGCTTACTGGATTTTAAAGCGAGTCGATGATAACGGTAAGCATATAAAGTATGTTTTTTACTTCAAAGAATTATGCAAAACATACAAAATATACATGGCCATTAAAGTAAGGACTTTGTTCCAAAGATTGAACTGTATTTTAATTAAAGCGGAAACTTTTTGCACTTTATAAGTAAGCAAAAAGAGATAAGCCATGGCTTTTTACTAAATACTTTTACCGCATTTAGGTTATGGAAAGTAAACAATACAAACACATCGCAATGGATAATTATTTTAGATTTAACTTTAGATAAGCAATCGAACATGTGAGTAGCAAGCTACATCGTAAACATTCCTTTTCATTTAAAATATCGAATAAAAAGAATGTTTTTATGTTATATGTAATAATTGTGTTGGTAGTTAAAGAATGAAATGGAATACATATATGTTAGATTTCCAATTTGTACGAAGCCATAAATTAATTCGTAACGAGAATAATTTAAGTACACGTGCATAACGCGCGACAGCAAGATCGTAATAAACGTGTCATTTCACAGACCTGAGTATTTGATTAATAAGTTTATATTGTTGATATATACAGTGATGTATTAATCAAATATATAGAGAAAAAAAATCACATAGAATGAACTTCCTAAACTTATTATTGACAATCTTTTTGCCAAGAATGACAACTACAAGGCGATGTCATTACGTCACGATTTTTTCCGTGCCGCCGGTCGGATTTAGGTCGTTGTTTTTTTGGCAACAATAATTGATCGTGCAAACAAATATGCGGCAGATATTCATTTCTGCAATCATTCCCCAAGTCTTCTAGATGAAAATGTGTCTTCATCAGTTATCATTGAGACTGATCGATTGTCCTTAGTCGTCCTCCGTTCGTTATATTTTCCTGAAATCAGTATGTTTTTGTTTTCTACTGATACTTGACATCATATGAGCTACATTAACACTCGTATTTAAAATGAAACAGCTGGTATGGTGCATGCATGCATTTGAATTTATAATACGACAAACATCGCATTCGTGCGTCGTTTTTGTTTGCTTAAAAATGAATTTCAATAAAAATATAATATATAAATGGGAGCACTAATTTTTATCCTATTTCATAATGATTTTGCATATCTGAAGAAACGCATTTTAGGTAATTGAGTACTCATATCGTTATATCACATTACAAGGCACTATTTGTTTTTTAAATAAGTTCAATAATAATTAGAAGTTGATTTTCCTTTTTGTGTCTATTTGTGTACAATTTACGTGTGTGTGTGTGTGTGTTATATGTTCCAAAACAACAGCATTTAGATATATATGGAAAATATACTCTAATATTTAAATTATGTTAAAGTCCAATAAACGCTGATTTGCGCTGTGCATTTCAATATATTATTTAACTTTTACGTTGCTAGTGTAAAACATGATTAATATAAACTGGGATAATACTTTTATTTTAAAGATGGTTGAAGTTTGCATATTTTATGCGATTAACATTTAATCGAAAGTGTTTCTTTGAAGATAAATATATATTCTGGACAAAGTCACACATGAGCCGTCGTTCGATTACCATTTTTATTATCTATGTCCTGTCTCTGAACAGTATTTTTGTATATTCCAGTATGTAGTACCTGTTGAAAAAGAACTATGTTAGCATACATAATACATAATTATCGTATGAATATTCTCAATAATATACTCGCCCAATTAAAAAAAATAAGTAAGAAAACGATTTAGCATACTTTCGTATTTAATTACTGCAGACACATTTTCTTGCACACGGTTTTGCACGGGATTTAACTTTTCATCAATATCTCTCGGTTCATTCAATGTATTTCAAGAAGATTTAACGCAATTCCGGTCTTCTTCCAAACTTGTATAAATGTTTCCATCGTTCTAATTACAGTATCAAAGCACACATTATAGCGTTTAATGAAATAATGGCGAAATTACGTATGATATTTCTAGACGTTATATGATGCCAGTGGGGTTCATATTTTTAATTCGAAAATTCATTAAAGGGGCCTTTTCACAGATTTTGTCATGTTTTGAAATTTGTCATTAAACGCTTTATATTGATAAATGTAAACATTAAAGTTAAAAGCTCCAGTAAAAAATCAAAAATAAAACTTAAAAAAAGGAAAAATCGGTAGCCTGCAGCAGTGCTCGAACCAGCGACCCCCGGAATCCTGAAGTAAAAACGCATTAGCCAACTGAGCTATCCTGCAAAGCATACATAAGATGCGTATTTTATACGTTATATAAGCAATCTTCGTAGTTTCACAAATTTAAACGACAACAAGAGAACTCTCCAAATTATTCAATCGTTTCGCGTTGCAACGGTTTATAATTGTTCAGTTTTTAAATCGTCGAAAGATGCATATAATGGCTATATTAGACATTGGCAAATGTTCAGTAATACTGTTTCCTCACAAATATCATAACTAAACCGAAAATTTGCGAATCTGAAACAACTTTTTTTAATTTTGTCAATTTACCAAACCGTGAAGAGATCCCTTTAAACCAAAATGCCAATATTTAAGTATCCTGTGAGGATAACATTTACGTATTGTGTGTAAAGCAGTCAATACTCTAACATAATTTGAAGCCTTACCTTGATATAAGGCCTGCTCTACAAGATTTTTTGCGCTTCATTGTCATGTATTCCCCATTCGTTTTTGTTAAATGCTAATGTAATATGCATCGAAAGCTCTTTCATTTGTAATATAAAACGCCAAGTATGAGTACGTTGTTCTATTAGAAAACATGTATTTGTGTCTCCATAGTAGTAAACGCACTTACATGTAGTGTATTCTAGCATCATGTTGACATTAAAGCGGTAAGCATCTTTTTAATAAGCATCTTGTTTGATTTATACATTTACATTCATTGAAGAAAGTGAATATAAGTTTACATGGAAGCTTAGATTCAACTAATTTGTAAAGGACGGCTTTACGACTTTATCTTCAACGTATTCATATCGCGCTATCACTTAACATAGTTATCATCAATATACCAAAATAGTATTTGCAAACCGCCTGTGGCAGTTTAATCGTTATATTATGGAACAGATAATTACATTGACCTATCCAGCGGGATCCAGATGTTGTATGTAGCATGGATCCTACCGTATTTACCGCAGCTATGACGTCCGGTAATTGGGAGAGCAAACATTAAAATATCAAATTGCAACATATTATAATTATAAGAGATATTATTACGGATTTTTGAAATTAAGTACTGACGTTATATAATACGGATGTATATGTTGAACCTTTCTGGATATAGATTCTTAAAAGTTACGTTCATGTTATTCGTAAGTAAACCCCCAATATCATTATGATTGCTCCATCCAAGATAATAATACCTTGTCTACAATACGCATGTAATGCAGCATGACCTCGAATTTATATGAAGGTTTTAATGTTCTGCGTGCAAACGTTCGCTCGTCTAAGAATTTTTTATTTTTAACATTACAGTTTTATCATCTAAAACTAAACTTTAATGAGCTTGATTTCGATGATTTTTGCCCTAAATCTTCTATGATGTATTTTTTTAACTCTTAAACCAATAGATAATGGATAAATGGCCGTTTTTCTTAGACGTTAAGGCTTTCTTGTCATTTGTTTCCAGTTCTTAAGTAGTGAAACAATACCTTATTATGCCATGTCATCTAACCTTTATGTTTAATGGCCTTAATACCGGTCATTATCGATGAAGCATGCCAATCCATTTTATTCTGCAACACCTTAAAAAGATCAAGCCAATAAATGAGACAAGACGCATTTCAATTCTATGTAAACAGTTTTGCGTTATCGTTGATAATGTCAAATAAGTTCCATTCGTACCTGTTTTGTTATAATTTAAAGCTGTTGTGTTTAACTCATTCAAATTTACACATGTTACAAATGTTAAGATGAAATCCATTTATCATCGCAGGGATATCACCGTCTAATAATGATTAATCTTTTCTTTTCCAACACGTCAATTAGGTCCCCAAAGAGGTTTTGTAATGTGAGTCTATTCAATAGTATTTAATGCATTTTTTGTTTCAATGCATACTTGTAAATTACACCGATAAGGAACGTTTCCGAATTATTGGTGTACAAATAAAGTCGCTAAAATCATGTTATTTTGACTGTTTCCTCTTAGAATAACAAAAACATCAATAATCAGGATACAGCAATCCGGTTGAATTGTGTATGCAGAGCCACGAAATCAACAATTTGTTTTACTAACATTTCGAGAACCTGGCAATCGCCGTATGTATTCAGACACGCCTTTCCAGCAAATATATTCCACATAGAGGACAATTGTATATTGTGAAAAACTCTAGTACCAGAGGGAATTTCTTATTCATCAGCCATACCGGGAAAAAATGCACATTACGCAGGATTGATTGGTTCGAGTTTTTTTTATATTTGTTTTGCAAAATTTCTTTTGGCTTACATCGTCATTCGTGATGAATAAATAGTTTACTTTAGATAAAAAAGCTGTTGTCATTTTTTGCGAGTTGTAGAATGCGTGATAAATACTATGCATATCTTTTGGTAAATATATCGACTGCGGAAAAAATGTTTGGTTTTTGTTTAAACAATGGTCAGCCACGGTCAAAACAAAAGGATCTTTGCATAACAAATGACTGCATTAATGATGATTGTAATGATACTACATAATGTCAAACATAAATACTAGGATGTCATATTGTTTTGTATCATTTTTTCCATATTCGTGTTAAATCTATGACAGATGGTCGGGTTGCCAAATGTGTATTTTCCTACTCAATTTAAATTTCGTTTATAATTTAGATGCTTCAAATGAAAATGTAGGAAATACTGTTTTACTTGTAGTGCAGAATACGCTGATAGTTCATTAAGGTTAACACAATTGCCATGTTATGTATAACGATTTGTTCTTGTTTGATGATAGCTGTTTTTGGTAATAACCTTGTAATAAATATACAATTTGCAATTACTTCGTTCACTATATTGAAGAGTTAACCGATGTTTGTGCGTTGGTTCGAAATAAGCAAGTTTAAGTAGCATTTCAGACCTTGTAATCCTAAATCTTTCATTATGAAAATTATGTGTTAGCAAGATAATGTAAAGGCAAACTCGTTAACTAGTACCTACATTCACATGTAGTAAAAATGTTTTTTCTCCACTAATAAGCTTGAATGCAAATAACAACTTGATATAAGTTGCAATCAAGTACCATCAGACACTTTGGATAAGTACATCACTCTAGAAATGTACTGAATATTTCGTTTACGTTCATCATCAATTGCCGCACCTGTGCAGCAGTGATACTGATTGGGTGTTAAATGCTAAGCGCTCTTGAACAACCCAACGATTTATAACATTAATAGAGCTTGCAGAATAGTACGGAAATGGACGATGTATCACGATTATGATGTTAATATGATAATGCAACTATTGTGTACGCGATTGATTAGCGACGAATATGAATCGTTCTTTTGAAGACTATGTATCATTGTGTTGTTTTTGTAAGCTCGTGGTACAAGACATCGGAAAATATGAAATCATCATCGCCTGATTGCTGACCAGAAATGATTGCAGAAATTCATCAAAACTCAAATCGTCATCCCTCAATCCTTCTTGTCTATATTTGTCTTGGAGGAAAAGTGACGGCTGTAAATATACGAACTCATAAAGTTTAACTACATATGATAATTAAGGACCGGTACATAAATGCTTGTTTAGTCGTGAGTAATATTCAGATAGTTGTTACATCACAAATACTTTGCAAATATATTTTCATGAATCATCTTGAAAATAGGTTCTTCTTGAGCCTTGCGTTTTGATTGGCTATTTCATTTTCAAGATGTGCAATTCTTTAAATAGCATTAAAATTGACAGTGCAGGAAAGGTAAATGTTTTTGAACAAATGTCAACATACTATATAGTATGAACAATACTCATAAATATACGATTTTGTGTTACTTAGGAAAACCATATGAACAGTGCATACAAGATGAAATATGTTATGAATTACAATATTGACCTGTTTTTGCCACATTTTTGATCAGCAAAACGATTGTTACTGTATTAAAAGACTTCCGTAACAAACTTTATTATATGCAAACATTTTATCAAGGGATTTCAACAATAGCCTACCATAATTGTATATGAACAATTTAATGTTGCCTGATAACAAAACCTTGGTGCGAACACTGCAGTCTTCAGCGATATTCTCGTGGTAAAATATTACTCAATATAAAATATTTAAAAAAAAGTAAAATGAACATGGTCGAACATTATGTAATGTGTAAGTAAAGAAATCAGAAACTTAGAATGAGTAGAGACCAGATTTGGTGTAGTTTGATAGTGTGTGAGTCAGCTTATCAATTGACAAAAACACACACATTTTCACAGAAATCTGTTTCATACATCTGTGAACAAATAACCATAAGTATTATTTATTATGTTGTGTAAATGTCTGTTACATTGTCGCGTTTATTGTAAATATTTTTGCAGTATATGTATTAGATAACGTATAACCGTATACTCAAAGTCATATGTACCAGCACCATGAATATTTGTGTTGACAAGATATTAGATTTACATTTCGAGCTGTATCAAGTTGTTGTCTAGGGCACTTAGCCAGATTCAACTGCAGCTATAGGGCCAAGTGCAAGTAAGTCACAACGCAAACATTTATTGTTTCGCAATCACAATTTTTTCCTGATATTTTTGAAAACCATTTATGCAGACGTGCAAAAAAATAAAAAAGGATTTCAACTATCCTTTCTAAGCAATTTCACTGAATAATACAGCCATTATTGTTAGTTTGAAAGCATGGCTTTTTTACAATATTCTTTATGCATATATTTTACATGAACAATTTACATGAACAATTTATTTTCGGCATATCTGACAGAGATCATTTATCGCCATGCTATATATTTGATAAGTTTATCTATGTTATATATTTGAATATCGGTTTGAATTCAGATGGGAGACATTATAAATTTGATTTATTTTATATAACGCCACGCCTTAATAAAATAAACTATATTACACCCAATAAAATTAGATATCTTACATAACACACCTTGATAAAATATGAGCTTATAATTACATGATACGGCATGCAAGAAGATATGCGTTATGATAATCTGGGTTCTTTCCGCTGTCATATATACGTAGGTTAACTCGTTTAAACAACTTTCTCTTATAAGTATTTATGAGAACCTTCATACAATCTAGAAAAAATCAAACATTTGTTGAATTGAAAAAAACCCAGCAGATACAATAAACATCAATATATGTTTTAATTTATAATTGTCGAAATGTATTGTTTCTGTGTCACGTCCCCTATAGATTATAACGGCTCCTCGGGTTTGACATTATTGTAATGATTTTATAATTTAAACGTTACAAAAGCAATAAAACAGTTCAGCCGAACTTATAATTATAATTGCGTTGATAGGCCTTTGCGTCCGACTCTTTATTAATCGAATATGTAAATGAATTTTGCAATTGCTCACATAATCAAATCTTTGGTTATTCTTGTTATGTTGAGATAACACTGGTCAAATGAGCTTTGTTCTGAGAAAACTGAGCTTTATGCATGTGCGTAAAGTGTCGTCCCAGATTAGCCTGTGCACAGGCTAATATGGGACGATACTTTACGCATATGCATTATGCCCAGTTTTGTCAGAAATTGTCTCAAATGATCGAATTGTAAATAACACAATTATATTTTACCACAGGTATTGCTAATTAAATGTTTTATTATAAAATAATAACATAATTTGTTGTTGACACGCCAATATATTTGACTTAAACCTATAATACAAATCAAAGTGACGCGTTACAAAACAATTTCATGAAGTACTTGTTTTCAAACGATTATATGTGTTAATTGTATTAAAATAATGCTTCTAAAACGTTTCTACTTGTACAAGATATTGTGAAACACAAGTTTAAACTTATCGACTGAATGAACATTGTATTAATATGTATCCCATTTTTTGCATTATAATATCGTATAAACTTTACCATAATGTTACATTTACCACTCATTACTAAAATATATCTCACCTCAGAGAAGAGATTAAAGATTCTACATGATTTCTGCAAAGTGCATATCTACGCAATATACATTTCATCCTATTAAAATTGATTTACCTACCTATACATTAATTTTAGGTATAGTTAATGGCTTTGTTAAATTTAACGCAAAGAAGAAAAGCTGCATTTGAAGGTACGAGCTTTTAAGAAATATGATGCCTTTTGTTATCGTTGATCCCATGTTGTTCTCTATGAAGCCACGCAATGTGTCTTGGTCTCAAAAGCGGACGGCGCAGATTCATTTAAGATTGCGCGATCTTTCGCGGTAGACAATATACGATAGACAGTGCTCGTGCACTGACTCTTATACACTCAGCGATGTTTAGTGCATGTGTACATAAAATTTGGGATGCTAATACTAATATATATTTATGTTTCGAATGATTTTTTTCTTTTAATCAGGGATGAGGACCGTTCATATGTAGGGACTTATACATTAATAGAAACACACGTTTCTTTCTCGAGAGCATAAACAACTCTCGCACTCTTTGAAAATAAATCAATCCTGAACATAAGATCATATTGAACCTTTAGAACGAATTCAGCGTGACATGTGCTCTAAATCCTATGCAAGTATAAGACGATATTTGTATATCTTTACACATCTCAGGTGTTATGATTTCTGCAAGAAAAGGACCATAGAGTTTGGAGATACATCATAACCTGACAATCGCCGGATGCGTTATTTGTTTAAACAAACATGCTTCGAAGTAAAGAAAACTGATTTCGCGACCAAAAGAAAGCGTTCTTCGTTGATCTAAGAAACAACTGTACGTTTGTCTGATTGGCAACACCTTTTCTATATATGATTTTTCCATTTAGTATGCTGGTTATTGAGTCACTTTGACTTGCTATTAATGTGTGTTAAGTGTTTTTTAACGACACATGTTCATGAATTATGTTGTCTGCGGTTCGATAGCTGCTTAAATAAACAAAATGGACATACTTGTATCGTTTTTACTTTAAATACTCAGTAGCAAACCCGTTTTAACATTGAATCTATACACTGATATACAAAACAAACATTTTGATTTCAAATTAAAAAAAAACACAACTGAAATACGTGAAGACCGATACACGTGAGTTTTCTTTGATAACAGACATAATTAACAATTCAATTCATATAACGTCGTCGTCTTTAACCTTCTGTTTTGTGAAAAGCCGTCACTGATTATGAAGAAGTGTGCCGTTCAAACTGAGAGAGTTTCAAGATTTTTATTGGAAAATCGGAAAACGCCTTTGATCATTTACAAACAAGTAAACACAATATAGTCAAAGTACATCAATGCATTACAAATACAATCAAGTAAACAAAAATATACTACAATGAATTTTGTTCAAACATCATGTACAAACGTGTATGTATTGAAAATAACTAATAGTAAACAAAAAGTACTTTGACACATTTTAGGGTTTTTATACAATATTTATTGAGATGCAGCAAATACTTCTATTTTTTCCTCATGGAGTTTCATGGCATCTGTAGGGAATCTGGCAACATTGGTAATGACTTGAATATTTTGACAAGATAGTATGTTTTTAAATTTCTCAAAAGTTGGCCATTTCGATCGGATACAATACTTTGTTCTTAGATCTTTATATTTTGGGCAAGTTAGACAGAAATGATATTCGAACTCAACAGTGTTTAAATTACAAAGTTTACATTTGCGTTTATATCTTTGTATGTTATTATATCTACCATTCTCTATTTCTAATTTATGGGCGCTAAGTCTAAATCTTGATAATTGTTGTATATGATTTTTACTATTAATGCAGTCTAAATATTTTTCATAGGCGAATTCAGTCTTTAACATTCTATAGTACTCTAGTTTTAGTTGGTTATAAACTGTATCGTGCCAATTTTGGATACATTGATCTTTTAATCTCAGGTTTATTTCATGAGAATTATTAAAATTGTTATTTAAATTATTAAAAAGCATCCCGTTTCCAAGTTGTTCTAATTTGTGTTTAACAAATGCACACCATAAGGTTGTACTGTTTACTATTATCATTCCTAATTAAATCATTGTAAATATTGCATTATTCGTTATAAACAGTGTGCATGAGGGATTCGGGGTTTTGCTTAATTTTAACCCACTAACTTAGGGCACGATGTTTGTAGACAATAGAGAGAGGACATCGGCCTATTTCGTCTAAAACAGCAGCATGAGAAGTATATGAGCGCACACCTAGAACAAATTTACAGAGTTTAAAATGAAGTTTCTCGACTTCGTCAATGTTGTAAATTCCACATATTTGAGATGCATATAAAATAATCGGAACTACAAGGGAGTCAAATAGAGAATTTTCAAAGTTTTGTTTTAGTATTTAGCTTTACTTTACTTAAAATGGACGGCAAATGATTATAAGCTTTTAAGGCTTGTTCAGTCAATGCCTTTATTGCTCTGGATATGTTACCCGTGTAGTGTAGTTTTAGGCCCAGGTAGCCAAGTTCATCAACATTCTCGATAGCCTGTTGGTTAATAGTCCAGCTGTACGAACAATTACTTTTCCTTTTTTCAAAAATGCAAATTTTAGTTTTGTTAGTATTTATTTTTAATCCCCATTTACACGAATATTGATAGATAGAATTGTATTGCAATTGCAGACTTTCTGGATTTGTGGTAAATAATGCAATATCATCAGTTAATAACAAAATGAATATCGATAATAAGCGTATATATTTTTCGGTTAATTATTAATATCAATAAAATCGTTAATGTCATTGATGAATAAAATAAATAATAAAGGTGATACTGGCTCACCCCGTTTGACTCCTAACGTAACATCAAAAAGCTCCGAATAGGACATATCCTTATGGTTTTTAACAAATGCTTTTACTTTTTGATAGATTGACATGATAATATTTAATATTTTACAGCTTATTGCTGTCTGAACTAATTTAACCCATAAAGCTTCGTGTATAACAGTTTCAAATTCTTTTTCATAATCGATACAAACACAATAAAGTTTTGATTTGTTGTTAATAATGTTTTGGATTATGGAGTGCAGAATAAAAATGCAATCGATTTTACTTAGAGAATACTTAACAACAGCGCGTGGAAAATATAATAGAAATAAATACATCATACATGTATAGCAACGTAAAATACATTATTATACTAATCTTTCACATCTACGCGATAAACAGCTGTTTTTGTTCCCAAAATCTGCAATGAAAATATCAATAAAATAGCATTTAACTTAGCCTTCGATAATTGGCTCTCGTTTATCTTAGTTTTAAGGTTATTTGATGTACGTGTATCTGTGTACGTTATTATGGCAATAATATAAATTCATGCAGCGTTTGTTAAACAAATACATGTATTTGAATATCAAGGTGTTAATATCTCGATCTTGTTTTTAGTTACCATTAATGCGTAATGGATTTTGCATTGAGATAACGAAATAGTTTGAGTTTAGAATGAAGTGCAAAACACAGGACAATTTTTGTAGATACCAATGTTAATAACATACAAGAGTGTATTCTTTATTTCAAGCGTGTATTTTTCTATACTCCATGGATTGCATCAAGACGAGAGGGATATATTAACACTTGATTTAACTACTGTGCATGCTTACACTCATTTAGCCGTAGAAAGTAATGCAGTATATTTATTGTTGTAATAATGTGTGTATGCTTCCTCTTGTTTTATAAGTGTAAAACCACCGTGAATTCTTTCAACGACAGACGGTAGTTCTGTCTCCTGAAATTATATACCGATTGTTGCTACAACGACAGACGGTCGTTCTGACTCCTCAAATGCTATACCGATTGTTGCTACAACGACAGCAGGTAGTTCTGTCTCCTCAAATGCTATACCGATTGTTGCTACAACGGCATACGGTAGTTCTATATCCTAAAATGCTATACCGAATGTTGCTACAACGTCAGACGGTAGTTCTGTCTCCTCCAATACTATACCGATTGTTGCTACAACGAGAGACGGTAGTTCTGTCTCCTCAAATGCTATACCGATTGTTGCTACAACGACAGATGGTAGTTCTTTCTCCTCAAATGCTATACCGATTGTTGCTACAACGACAGATGGTAGTTCTGTCTCTTCAAAGGCTATACCGATTGTTGCCTCAAAATGAGCGTCCATAAAGAACTCACTTATTGGTTCAGAGTGATTAATTAACATCAATGCGCAATTGACATACGTGGCTGATAACGATCCCTAATTGATTTAACTGCAATTGTTCGCTACGGTATTGGCGATTGCGGTCTAATGTGTTTTCTAACTTTGATCACGTAACTGTTTTGAACTATTGTGTGTAAATAGAAATACATTTCGTTAAACTTTTTGTAAATAAGCTATTGTATTTATTCAACCATCTGTTTTTCTGTCAAGGTCTTTATACAATCGGAATTCCTGAAACAAAGGCGAGCAAGCACGAGACCACGTGCTTTCATCACAATTAGATCCATCCGTGCTCTTTTTACTTAGATGTGAATTCTTGCACAAGAATTAAACTCGTTACCTAGTTATATTATATATTGATAGAATATATTTGATTTTTTAATCATGATGAACATACTTGAATAAGAACTGCAAATCGTTGACGTATTCACCCGATCAAATCGAAAAAGCGACTTTGTGATAGATTGTTATATGTCTGGAAAAATGTTCTAACACTAAAATAGACACTTTATTTGTTTCTTGGTCTTGCTTTTTGTTTATTGTTTATTGACACTAAAAGCTAGTGACATCGCTTAAAAATATTGTCATCGAAATTGGCTTGTAAATACACAAATTGAAAACCCGATACCAAAATATGAATATGTATCTCAAAGGCAATCAAAATCGATGTTGGAATATCTTGTGAACACGAAAAATGATTGTCACATTACGTTTGATGTTAATAATACGTTTTTAAATGTATGCATTTTTCATTATATGTAATGCAATCGTAGAATAAACATTCTAGTCAAATGTTGCTTATGTGATAAAAAAAAACATTCTCACATATTAAATAACATCCCAACACGCATCATTCAACAGGTTAATTGCATATTTAATGTTCTATTTACGTTTGCCATTCAACCGACCTAAATGGTTAGATATCATGTCAACACCCTTTAAGTTGCGAACATAATTGATACAAATATATTTACTGATGCGCATTATCTTTCCAGTCGACTGCAAAGATTGTCCACCTTTGCCTCGTGTGTTCGACTAGATGATTATCATTCTGGGTGATTAATGGGTTCCCATATAAGCCTTATAAACGCTATTGTTGCTATTTCAACTGTATTAAGTTTACAGCTTTTTAATTCCAAATGCTTACTAAATTTAATGTGCGAAGTACTCGACTTTCGCATCGTTGTATTTTGTATTGCTTGAAATTTAATATTTGCAATGGGGACATTCATTGCCGAAAAACTTATGCTAATAAATGCATAACGTATCCGTGATTGATTTTGTATAACAATAGTAGACAATAAGAGCCATTTATTTCTGACACCAATGTCTTTATCTTTTGAGTAATTACTGAATACATTCCCACTGATGAAAGAAGATTAAACAATATCAAATGAATTTATATAAAATTACTAAACGATTGATAAAGCTAGTACGAGCATTGGTTTATCCCCTATATACATACGTTGCAATGAAACCCATTGATAAATACTATGTAGGATACGTCACTGTTTAGGAAGGAGTGAGCACAGATTTTCTTGTTCTGCCTTGTTCTACTGTTTACAGAACGCAGTGATAATGTATTACCAGAAGAGCAATAACAAATGCGTGGGATTTATAAACATTTTTCTCATGTTCCGTTTGCCGTGAGGAAACATACTAAATTTATACTATATACAGCGGTGCTGGAAAATTGCACGGGTCCCAACATGCATATAGAGAAAACACTCAAATGTCAAATGAGCACATCGCATTGAAATCGGTAAAGTAAAAACGATTTTGTTATTGTTAATTTGTGTTTATATGTTTTAGGTTGTACGTTACTAATAAAAGTGTATTCACTTTCAAAGCAAAATCAACGAGTGTAAACTACAATGCTATTACGTGTTGTGTGAGCACTAATCAACGAGTGTAAACTACAATGCTATTACGTGTTGTGTGAGCACTAATCAACGAGTGTAAACTACAATGCTATTACGTGTTGTGTGAGCACTAATCAACGAGTGTAAACTACAATGCTATTACGTGTTGTGTGAGCACTAATCATTTCTTCTAGCTGATTTACCTGTGTGTTATGCTTTTTTTCTACCATTGATTGGCGTCAAATGCAAAGAAGGAATGATTTACAATCTAGTACGCGTTGAACAGATGAAATAAACAGAACAGCCACTATGTGTCTATTTTGTGATATATCCACAACTGAAATTGCAACGCAATCTTTTATACATTCAATTAAAAATAAACTTGAATTTAGATAATTTGCCATGTTTAATTGTGATTTCTTAGCTTTCAAAGGACATTCTTATGTATACACGGTCTGCTAGATAAAATATTTACGAAATGACACTTGCTATAAAGTAATCATATAAAATGAAAACACCGGTTCACATGTACTGGGTTTCCTGTATCAGAATAAGTTTTAAGGTAAATTATATTTATAAATTTCTTTATCGCTAAGGTCATTACGTATAAACATTGGTAGATAATTATCAATGTTTGTTTCCTCATTAACTTATTGTGATGAATGCTTTGCTCATGTGAACCTGGAAACACGGGAAAGATGCTCAACATGCTCCAGTTTAATTGCCCGAAATGTTCCTCAACTTGTTTGAGACAATTATCGTTATGTGGCATTTTAAAGAAATTAAGAATATTTAAAGAATAAAACAATATCTTCTTCTAAAATTCATTGATGCTAATTTTTAAACTACACACCATGTGTCAAAATATTCATATTAAGAAAAAAGAAAAGGTATAAGTTCCGTAGTTATTCGTGTTAATCATAATTTGCATGTACGTATAGAGTAAAGGTGTTTGTCAAAGTTTATTTATTTCCTTTAGTATAACTTGTTCATTTGGAGGTTCTCTGATATAGGTTAGATTTTTTACTTACATGCATCGACCGATTTTTTTACACTTATTTGGTTTTTCGTAGTCTTCTTATACGAATTCTTCTTATCACTATCGGACAACTCCAATACAAATATGTATAATACACTGTACAATAATACAAATATATGTTATGCTAAAAGGGAGTTGTTTTCATCTTGGTGTAGCTGAAATTTCTTTTCGAGCTAACTTCAAACACAAATCATTGTATGCCGAGTCATCGACTTTCGCTAATGTCACCGTTTTAACGCACATGGTAAAAATCGTCTAAGTGTGCAATAAGTCAAAGCGTGCATCAAAATAATGCACACTTATTTAGATGCTTGATATGTTATCAGTAATGATTTAACACTTTGATATGCACGTTATTGCTTTTCTGTTCATGCTTTCTTGTAGCTATTCAATCGTTTCCTTATAAGGTTTTACATGTGTGGCCTTGCATTTCAATCGAACATTTAAAAGGGTCGACAAGTTTTTTCCCTTATTTCGATAGTTTAATGTATGGCGGCTGAATTTATGTATACTATTTGAAAAACAGGACATATAAACGATATATTACTATCCGTGATACTAGATACGTGTCAATACACAAACATCGATTATTATTGATTTTACTTTCGTAATACACCTTACATAAACAGTGCATTCAAAGAATTTGACTGTATTTCTCAAAAACATCCCCAGACTTTCATGCAATACCATTTATAAGACATATAGTATTAATATCGACACAAAAGTGTAACTATGTGTATACGAACATGACTGATTGTTAGCATATTTTCCTCAAATTCTTTTAATTACTTTATTTTGTAGATTTTAATGAAATGCTGTGGTTTAACATCCGTTTGCAGCGAATTACTGGGTGTTCGTTTACTGCAGAGTGATTCTAGATTGCCTGACTATATCCGCTTATCGGTGTTATTATACAAACAATGTTGATCGATTATAAACAAAAGCTTTTGTATACTAAAAAAAGCTATATCACTGACGGATATCTAGAACAAAACAACGATAATTAAAATAACATTAAGACATTTATCATATCTGTATTGACGATTTATCAATATCTTTGTTGCATTCGAATTATCAATATGTACTATAGACTCACCCCAGTACCAACATAAAAACATCGCAAAGAATTTATTGTTTACGTACATGTACTGTCGGCATATGTACTGAAAACTTTAAATCAGCCGCCATAGTTTTGACTTATCTCTGTCTTTACAGTGGGATTACATACACATGCAGTAGATGAATGTGTTGATTGGATTACACAACGATTCACTAAAAAGGTAAGCATTTAACGTCTGTGTTTTACTTTAAATTATTATGCAAATTATACAATATATTTATTCTTATTATTACTTTCCTCTTAAAATTGCATTGTATATTTTAGGGTGGAATCGTATAAGGTTTGAAAGTATGTTATGAGTTAGCGAATAGAGATTAATAATGAACTTTACCTAAATATCTTTCCGCGTGGTGTTACGAAAGAAACCAATGCAAAGAAAAATTGCTCGATAATTACTTTAGATATAAATTCAGACAAGCAATCGAACATGTGTGGCAAAGGAATTAGGCAACATTAATTTTCATGTAAGACACCGAATTAGAAGAGGTTTTTTACGCGACATGCGAGAAGATTTGTAGTTATAGAATACAGAAATACATCTATGCTGGTTTCCAACAATACTGGACGCTCGACATCAAGACCGTAAAAAGCCATGTCATTTCACAAACCTGAGTATTTTATAAAGGGGTTTATCATATTTGCGTTTGTTACATAACATTAAACTAAAATTATTTGACAATGTTTATTAATGTACTTATATTTAAAAAGTGCATCATGTTTGTTGAAATTATTTGAACGGCCCACGTTCGTGTGTTGTTGTTTTTGTTCGAAATAAACGCCATACGTTCGTGTGTTATTTTTGTCCGACATCAACGGAATTCCCATATATCGGAAATATACTATATTATTTTCTTTTTTCTTTTAAAGTCCTTTGAACGCCCTAGGTGTGTGGGCTGTTTTTTGTTCGAAATCAACGCCATACGTTTGCGTGTTATTTTTATTCAATCCACGGCATTACCATATATCGGAAATATACTATATTATTTTATTTTTTATTTTAAAGTCCATTTTACGCTTAATTATATTTGCATTGTGCCATACATGATTTTACTTTAATGTTACACTTATAATATTGATAACTTTGAGAATATGGAAGAGGATATTATGAGTCAAATATGAATATTAAATGAGATCAACATTTCATCTGGAGAGTCTTTTTGCAGATAAATAAATATATTCTGGACACATTCTTCAATTGGGCGTCTTTCCATTACACTTTGCTGTCTGTTATGTTTGTGAACAGTATAATGGCGTATTACTTTGTGTTGTACCTGTTGAAAAGAAAACGTTGCCATGCTAACCAATATAATAAACGATTCTCTTATTTTTCATGACATGAAAAATTGAAGTCATACATGACTTATTTAGGAAATAATTTCGAAACGCAATGTGTCATAAAGATACGTTTGTAATTACTGCGTCAACCTTTTCATGCGAACGGTTTCTCACGGGATTTGACGATGTGTTATTGTTATAATTTCTCATAATTGCAGTACATTAAATAATTTTTGATTGGTGATTATAACCTCTGGAGCAAAACGGGTCTCCTACGTAACTAGAATTTGTATTTCCATCATGCTAATAACATTATCTGAACTATAATAATCACTTTAAATGAAATAATGGCGCGATATCTATACGGTACGTTATGACAGTAAGGTGCAGATTGTCAAGTCGATTAATCAACCACCTGAACGACAAATATAAATGTTTTGTGCGGGTATAACATTAAGGCTTTGAGTGAGTATTTCAAAACTGTAGGCCTTTTGAAAAAACAATCAATGCTTAAACTACATTTAATACATGAATGTAATAGTACGCCTGGCCTACGTGATTTTCGCTTCAATGACATGAAATCCATTCGATTTTGTTTATTGCTTACCTTTAATGTATATAAAGCTCTTGCATTAGTTATAGAAAACTCCGGGAAAATTCGTTGTTCTATAATAAATAGGTTTATTGTGTTATCAGATGAAGTAAACGAACTTAGTGTATTCTGACATCGTGTTTACATTATAGAGGTAAGCATATATTATATCCTTTTCTCTTTTCTTTTTTAAACCTGCATTTCTAAAATGGCATTGTAAATGGCGTCTGTACGTTATTAGGCCTTACGTGACGGTAAAAACATCGCATACTCACAAAACTTGACAGCGTTTATATTCAATGTATAACTTGCAAACAACTTGTTGCTTAAGTGTTGTTAATGTTATTGATGAGACAATGACATTGACCTACCAAGCACTGATAACTGACGCAGTATATACATGTTGTTAATGACACGGATCCCACCTTGGTTACCAAAGCTATGGGTCCGGTAATTGGGCCAACAAACACGAAGCTTTCAATTGTAATATTTCTGAAAATGTGTTGCACACTACTTTTATTAGGTTCCTGGTTAATTATAAGAAAGAATATTAAGGATGTCTACAGATAATATAATAAATACAGATGTTATATAATACGCATATATATGTTTGCAAACGTTTTCATATCATTCCTATATTGCTTATTGCATGTAATTGGTACGCAAATATAAACATCACAAACATTTCTACACCCAAAATAATTGTACATGCCTGTCTTGAATTTAATGTCAGCTAATAATAGCATGCATGCATTGCATATGCAATCATAAATGTACTCGTATTTCCATCAAGGATTTCAGGTTTTTGAGGGGAAAAGTTTATTCCTTTACGTTTATTTGCATTTTAACACACTCGTTCTTTCATTTGAAAATAACAAAAACAAAACAAGTGTAAACAACAACCAATTATTTAGATGTGTTTAATTTAATCCCAATTTGTGGCTAGGATATAATTTGTATCAACTCTTAAATTATGTAATCTCTCTGGCCATTTTTCCCCGTTCCCACGTCGTAAAACAGATCGAATTCTGTCTTGTCGTATAGCTTACGAGGTTTATAACCTTACATAGTTTCCAAGGGGTAGCCAATCCATTTTTATTATGAACCACATTTGAAACTACCGTGATTATGTCAGACAAGAGGTGTTGTTGTTTTAGTGTTGATACAACTAATGGTCGAATACGTTTTTGTGTCAATTTAAATGTTGTTTAATTTTAAATTAACTTGAATTATTTATCTATTTTGTTACCTTGTACTGACTTTGTGCTTACGTTAATTATTATTATACGCGCTGATACAATTATCTAAACACGTATATGCTTGATATTATTTTATATAAACTTTTTTTAATGTTGCTTATCTGATTCAATAATGTCCTCATATTAATATATGTTTGTTGAATAATATGACATTAATAATGTTTTGGTTACTTTGGTTTCGTTTTTGCGTCAGAAGCGAAAAGTAGCATCGAGCATACCAGTTCGTCAGTACATCTCTTAGGTACATACCAGTTCGTCAGTACATCTCTTAGGTACATACCAGTTCGTCAGTACATCTCTTAGGTACTTCCCTCATACCAGTTCGTCAGTACATCTCTTAGGTACTTCCCTCATACCAGTTCTTCAGTACATCTCTTAGGTACTTCCCTCATAACGTTTCGTCAGTACATCTCTTAGGTACTTCCCTCACATGCTGTACGTTACCAGTTTTCCTTGTTAAAACGTGTTATTACTTTTTACAAATCGTAAGTGATTAACTATGTTTATATATAGCGGGTGTTTCTTTCAGCTTTTTGCTGTCATTGTTTGGCACTAATTGCAAAGAAAGAATGATTTACAATCCAACGGGCATTGGAAAGAGAAAACAATCTGAGTTTGAGCCTCTTTTTTATTTTGTTTATTTGCACATCTAAACGTTTATACATCATGCTTATGTATTCACAAAGGCATTTGAAATGAAAATAAGATAATATGCCCTGTTTAATTGTTATTTGTTGGTTTTTCACTGACGTAAAACTTCAGACACGGTGAGCTTGCTTAAATATTAATGTTTTGGTCACTCGTTGTGTACATACTATAGTCATAAGTTTGTTTGAACTATCTATAGGTGAATGTTGTAAAAGGATAATTACATATTACCCACTAACTTATAGCGGTGTTGGAGCAAAAATACGGACTGTACTGATACGTATCTGACAAAGCTGGAAAGATGCAAAATAGGCTCCCATTGACCTACTTGCTGAACACATTTATTGGTCTATTTATTGTTACGGGACATAGCAATATATTTAAGAATGTAAAAATTTCTTCAGCGACAACTTATGCTATGCCGATGAACGTGCAACACAAATTGTGCTAAAAATCATACAAAGACAAAAAACACTAAAATGCGTGTTCTCTTGAATAAGACGTGTTAGCGATACACAGGCCCATCAAGTACACAGTAAAGATGCTTGTCCAAGACAATGGAATTTAATTATAGCTTCTGTTATTGCTATTTGTTTTGGTGATACATTGATATTGAATAGATTTTTATATACATGCATCGATTGATGTTTGGTTCAGTTAGTTTTTTCGTTATCAACCGTTGCATAGAGGATATTTGTTGGTTTCGGTGAATTATCGATTTTAATTCACGAGTGATCATAGATAATAATATTTTCATGAGTGGCGTGAATTTTTATTTTATGCTTTTTTTCACAGTTTATATACATTGTGAAAGAGTTTAACTAAAGAATTTCGCTGGGATAATGACGTCATTTCGTAAAAAAATGACGTTATTCACAGTAAACAGTGGAAATTATCGATAATGTTCACTGATAATTTTCACTGTTTGAAACAGTGAAATTATCAGTTTTAATTCACTGATATTTCTCTATAAAGCACCGGAAAGCATTAAATAAAGAAGTATATTGCATAACTTTCGCTCGACAACATGCCAAATACAAAAATGAATTATTCAATAGGCGTTTCTCTAATTTATGCAGATTGAATTGTATGTCGAGCCGATTTCAAACACGATATGGGATTTACAGATTCGGTATTGGCACTGTTTTACCGCAAATCGTAAACATCATTTTATGTTGACTGTTTCTGTGTTTTGTTTTAAATGTGTTGATCGTAATAACAAGGGCAGAATTGACACTTAAAATGCGCGATACCTTGCAAACCGTGCGTGTTATTATTTTTGCGTGCATATATTTATGCTGCAGCTTCTGTTCACGCTAGTGTCACATTTTTAGTGCGCAGTCTTTATAGGGTACCAACTTATTAGCTCCACTGACCAAAGGCCAGCGGGGCTTATGTCATGGTCCTGTGTCCGTCGTGCGTGCGTCCGTCCGTGCGTTAACTTTTCCTTTAAACATCTTCTCCTAAACTACTGGACCAATTGTGATGAAATTTCTCAGGAATGTTCCTGGGGTGAACCTCTTTCAAATGTGTTCATATTATGCCCCTGGGGTCAAATTTGACCCTGCCCCGGGGGTCACAAAACTGAAAATTTGCTTATATAAGGCCTATTTTGTGAAAACTTTCAAAAGCTCTCGTCCATAACCATTAGGCCTAGTGCTATCAAATTTGGTATGTAGAGGCATCTCATAGTTCTCTACCAAATGTGTTCAAATTATGCCCCTGGGGTCAAATTTAACCCTGCCCCGGATGTCATAAAATTGAACAAACGCTTATATAGGGTCTATTTTGTGAAAATTTTACAAACCTTCTCGTCCATAACCATTGAGCCTAGGGCTACCAAATTTGGTATGTAGTGGCATCTTATAGTCCTCTACCAAGTTTGTTCAAATTATGCCCCTGGGGTCAAGTTTGACCCCTTCCCCGATGGTCACAAAATTTAACATATGCTTATATAGGGCCTATTTATTGAAAACTTTAAAAAACTTCTCGTCCATAAGAGTATGGCATAGGGCTACCAAAGTTGGTATGTAGAAATTGAACATATGCTTATATAAGGCCTATTTTGTGAAATCTTTAAAAAGCTTCTCGTCCATAACTGTATGGCATAGGACTACCATAGTTGGTTTGTAGTGACATGTAATAGTTCTCTTCTCAGTTTGTTCAAATTATGCCCCTGGGGTCAAATATGAAACTTCCCCGGGGTAACAAAATTGAATATATGCTTATAAAGGGCTTATTTTTTGAAAACTTTAAAAATCTGCTTGTCCATAACCATTAGGCCTAGGGATACCAAATTTGGTATGTAGTGACAACTTATAATCCTCTACCAAGTTTGTTCAAATTATGCCCCTGTGGTCTAGTTTGACCCTGCCCCGAGGGTCACAAAATTGAACATATGCTTATATAAGGCCTATTGTGGGAAAACTTTAAAAATCTACTTGTCCATAACGGTATGGCATAGGGCTACCAAATCTAGTATGTAGTGACATGTAATAGTTCTCTTCTTCGTTTGTTCAAATTATGCACCTGGGGTCAAATTGAAACTGGGGTCACAAAATTGAATATATACTTATAAAAGGCTTAATTTGTGAAAACTTTAAAAATCTGCTTGTCCATAACCATTGGGCCTAGGGCTACCACATTTGGTTTGTAGTGGCATCTTATAGTCCTCTACCAAGTTTGTTCAAATTTGTCCCTGGGGTCAAATTTGACTCTTTCCTGGGGGTCACAAAAATGAACATACGTTTATGTGGAGCCCATTTTTTTTAAACTTTAAAAATCTACTTGTCCATAAACATTGGACCTAGGTCTACCAAATTTGGCATGTAGTGACATCTTATAGTTCTCTACCAAGTTTGTTCAAATTTTATCCCTGGGGTAAAATTTGACCCTGCCACGGGGGTCACAAAATTTAACATATGCTTATATAAGACCTATTTTGTGAAAACCTCAAAAATCTTCTTGTACATAACCATCCTGCCTAGGGCTATACAATTTGGTATATAGTGACATCTAATAGTTCTCTACCAAATTTGTTCAAATTTTATCCTTGGGATCAAATTTGACCCTGCCCCGGGGGTCACAAAATTGAACATATGCTTATATAAGGCCTATTTTGTGAAAACTTAAAAAATCTACTTGTCCATAACCATCCGGCCTAGGGCTATAAAATTTGGTATATAGTGACATCTAATAGTTCTCTACCAAATGTGTTCAAATTTTATCCTTAGGGTCAAATTATTTGATCCTGCCCCGGAGCCACAAAATTATAAAACCTATTTTGTGAAAAATTAAAAAAAAATCTCGTCCATAACCATTAGGCATAGGGCTACATAATTTGGTATGTTGTGACATTCTATAGTCCTCTACTTAGTTTGTTAAAATTATGCCCCAGGGGTCAAATTTGACCCTGCCCTGGAGCCACAAAATGAATTATATGCTTATATAGTGCCTATTTTGTGAAAACTTTAAGAATCTGCTTGCCATTAACCATAAGGCATAGGGCTACCAAATTTGGTATGTAGTGACATGTAATAGTTCTCTACCAAGTTTTTTTCAAATTACTCCCCTTGGGTCAAATATAACCCTGCCCGAGGGTCATAAAACTGAACATACGCTTATATGGGGCATTTTATGTGAAAACTTGAAACATCTTCTGGTCCATAACCATTGGGCCTAGGGCTACCAAATTTTGTTTGTAGTGACATCTAATTAACCTCTACAAAAATCGTTCAAATAATGCCTCTGGGGTTAACTTTGACCCTGCCCCGGAGGGTCACGAAATTGAATAAACGTTTATAAAGCGCATATTTTGTGAAATCTTTAAAAATCTGCTTGTCCATAACCATTAGGCCTAGGGATACCAAATTTGGTATGTAGTGACAACTTATAATCCTCTACCAAGTTTGTTCAAATTATGCCCCTGTGGTCTAGTTTGACCCTGCCCCGAGGGTCACAAAATTGAACATATGCTTATATAAGGCCTATTGTGGGAAAACTTTAAAAATCTACTTGTCCATAACGGTATGGCATAGGGCTACTAAATTTAGTATGTAGTGACATGTAATAGTTCTCTTCTTCGTTTGTTCAAATTATGCACCTGGGGTCAAATTGAAACTGCCCCGGGGGTCACAAAATTGAATATATACTTATAAAAGGCTTAATTTGTGAAAACTTTAAAAATCTGCTTGTCCATAACCATTGGGCCTAGGGCTACCACATTTGGTTTGTAGTGGCATCTTATAGTCCTCTACCAAGTTTGTTCAAATTTGTCCCTGGGGTCAAATTTGACTCTTCCCTGGGGGTCACAAAAATGAACATACGTTTATGTGGAGCCCATTTTTTTAAAACTTTAAAAATCTACTTGTCCATAAACATTGGACCTAGGTCTACCAAATTTGGCATGTAGTGACATCTTATAGTTCTCTACCAAGTTTGTTCAAATTTTATCCCTGGGGTAAAATTTGACCCTGCCACGGGGGTCACAAAATTTAACATATGCTTATATAAGACCTATATTGTGAAAACCTCAAAAATCTTCTTGTACATAACCATCCTGCCTAGGGCTATACAATTTGGTATATAGTGACATCTTATAGTTCTCTACCAAATTTGTTCAAATTTTATCCTTGGGGTAAAATTTGACCCTGCCCCGGGGGTCACAAAATTGAACATATGCTTATATAAGGCCTATTTTGTGAAAACTTAAAAAATCTACTTGTCCATAACCATCCGGCCTAGGGCTATAACATTTGGTATATAGTGACATCTAATAGTTCTCTACCAAATGTGTTCAAATTTTATCCTTAGGGTCAAATTATTTGATCCTGCCCCGGGGCCACAAAATTATAAAACCTATTTTGTGAAAAATTAAAAAAAAATCTCGTCCATAACCATTAGGCATAGGGCTACATAATTTGGTATGTTGTGACATTCTATAGTCCTCTACTTAGTTTGTTAAAATTATGCCCCAGGGGTCAAATTTGACCCTGCCCTGGAGCCACAAAATGAATTATATGCTTATATAGTGCCTATTTTGTGAAAACTTTAAGAATCTGCTTGCCATTAACCATAAGGCATAGGGCTACCAAATTTGGTATGTAGTGACATGTAATAGTTCTCTACCAAGTTTTTTTCAAATTACTCCCCTTGGGTCAAATATAACCCTGCCCGAGGGTCATAAAACTGAACAAACGCTTATATGGGGCATTTTATGTGAAAACTTGAAACATCTTCTGGTCCATAACCATTGGGCCTAGGGCTACCAAATTTTGTTTGTAGTGACATCTAATTAACCTCTACAAAAATCGTTCAAATAATGCCTCTGGGGTTAACTTTGACCCTGCCCCGGAGGGTCACAAAATTGAATAAACGTTTATAAAGCGCATATTTTGTGAAATCTTTAAAAATCTTCTTTTCGAAAACCATTGGGACTATGGCTACCAATTTGGTATGCAGAAACATCTTATAGTTCTCTACCAAGTTTGTTTAAATTATGCCCTTTGGGTCAAATTTGACCCTGACCCGCGGGTCACAAAATTGAACATTATATGCGCTTATATCTTGCTTATTTTGTGAAAACTTTTAAAAAATCTTGTCCTTAACTCTAGGACCAAGGGCTACCACATTTTGTATGTAGTGAGGTATAGTAGTCCTCTACAAAGTTTGCTCAAATTATGCACCTAGCGTTAAATTTTGACTTAGCCCAGGGGGTCACAAAAGTGTACATGTGCTTAAATAAGGCCTTTATTTAAAAAATTGCACATGCCAAAAATATTTGTTTCAGCCTTTTGTCAGCAGTGGAGCGATATAGGGCCATCATGGCCCTCTTGTTTTGAAATGTCAGCCCTTAAAAATGCCAACGGTTATTGGACTCTAATTTTTTTGACCTAAGTTGTCGTTTTAATTGAAGTAATATAGATTGTTCAATATGGGCAAAATTGCCTTTTCAATGAAAAACTAATAGGTCGAATAAGTTGTTTCTTTCCTTAATGTCTTTGTACATTTTTATTTATTCGTGTGCAGTGGTATTTATATAAATTCTGCTTATAGATAAACATGAACTATGAAATACATTCAACTATTCGTAATGATAGATACTAGTAAATAAATGTAAATTCATTATTTTCAAATTAACTTTCTATTATGCCTGAACAAAATAGTGCCTTAAAACAATGTCGGGATTTCTCCGGACTATCGCCCGACTTCAATAAAATACAAATTATAATACATGCGTGAATATTTATTCAAATCCGGGTGTTTTAGTGTAAAACAACATTACTGATTATTAAAATTGTTTCCTTAAGTACGTTTAAATACTGGATATTATAGATTTTAATTAAATTCCGTCGTTTCTAAGCCGTTGGCTATGGAAATGGGATGTTTAGTATTCCGTTTACTACATCTTTAGATTGGCTGTATCTGTTAAATTGTTCAATTGTATACCAGATACAATCAAATGCTTGTGTATACTCAAAAAGCTACATCACTGAAGGGAATAAAGATGAAAGCATAAGTACTTAACATTAAGATATTCATCAGATCTTTATTGACAATTCACTAATAACACAGTTTGATTAGGATTATTGCTCAAATTTTTAAACTCTTATCAATTTCGGCAAATGAACATCTTTAGTTATTTATTGTTTACTGCTAAAATATGTTGTAAGCATACGCACTAAAAACTTAAAATCAGCGGTTATTGTTTTGATTATCTTGGTCTTTGACTTAACAAAATATTCACAAACAAGTAGATGTATTTGCTTAGCGGATGACAAAATGAGTGACTGATAAATGCAAGCATTTAAAGTATGTGTTTGACTTAAACTACTGATGCAAATTATACACAGTATACATTTTACGTCATTCTAATAAGATTGTATTGCATATTTTCGATTTGGAAGCTAATAAAGCGTATAATAATATGTATCATATTAGGTAGCGAATTGATATTAGCCACGTACATAAATTAAATACGTTTACTGCATGGAGTTTATGAAAAGGAAAAATGCAAAAACAATGTGATCAATTATTACATTGGATTTAACTTCACATAAACAATCAAACATAAGCGTGGAAAGGAAATTCGGTTAAATTGGCGTTTCAAGTATGCATAGCAGAAGAAGAGTGTTCTAACGCATGTGAGTAGTTTATTCTTAGAAAAAGAAATAATTTGAATACATATACGTTTGTTTTCAACCATTGGTGACGTAGCTAATAGTAGTTTGTTTTTAAACACAAAATTAGAATAATCTCAATGCAGGTGCATAAACGCGCTACAGCAAGACCGTATGAACAAGTCAATAAACAGACTCGATTGTGTTATTTGGGGGACTCCCCTGATGATATTTCCAGTTTTGTATATATCTTATAAATAGCATCCTAAACGTTTGATTGACATTCGATCAGACCCGAATAACAACTTAAAGGCGATAGCATAACGTCACAATTTGTTCGAGCCGCTGGTCGGATTTATATAGCTGATATTGCAATTATTCTTGTGCAAACAAATATGGAACAGCTATTCCGTTGCTGAAATCAATCGTCATTTAAATTTTCTGGTTGAATATGTCTTGATCAATTGTCTTGGTGTTCCTTTGACTGTACTTAGTTTTCCTCCGTCTGATCATATCTTGAAAGACCTATAACACAGGTATTTTTGCGTTTGCGCTTGTTAAGGCGTTTAAGGATTTATCTTTTTACCAAATTCCATTGAAAGAGCATCCGGAGACATTTCCACGGTCACTTAAGTTCACTTTCTCCTTCTTAAGAAAGGGGGGGGGGAGCCTGTTTAGATGTGTGACTTGAGAGACACTCCTGATGTTACAGCATGAACTTTGGACCGTCTGTAAACGGATCCAAAACGTCTTTTAGAAGAAACGGTTTCAATATAATGTTGATATAAAACTTCGTTTCACTTTAGTTCCATTTGTTTACGAAGAACCAGCTCATACCATGTAACCCGCTTAACGAACATTACGTATTACGTATGTTAACTTTAGACGGTACGTGATGACAAAAGCGTGCAGATTTTTCAAGTCGATAATGCATTCAAATAAACGAAAATTTAAACGAATTGTGCCTTTGTAATATTAAAGCATTGGTATTTCAATGGTGAAGGCCTATTATAATACAATCACTATCAATACAACGTTTAAGACATTACCGTAATATAACGCCTGATTAACGAGATTATAGTCATTTATTCAATTCGAATTTTTGGATAACTACACTTTCATGTATTAATAGCTATTTCATAAGTAATAGAAAATTCCGATTATTAGTACCTTGGTCTGCGAGAAAGATGATAATTGTCCTATACAAAGTAGTAAACAAAGTTCATGTATTCCAACATCGTTTTGAAATTAAAGTAGTAAGCAAATATTTAATAAGCATATCGTTTGTTTTTATAAACATACATTTTCAACCAATTACTGACATCTATATGTTTGTTTTATATCGATTGTTAGTTTGAAATTATTCATAAAAGTACAGCTGATCGACGTTGTTAACCAGCAGTGGCAGTATTATTGTTAATTATATAAACGAGATAATGACATTGACCTATCTAGCAGTGATTACATAGACAGTACCCAGATGTTGTCTAAGGAACGGAAACCACCTTCAAGTTGTGTACAGCAGCTGAAACGGTCCGGTAATGAGGCAAACAAAGAAGATTGTACAAATTGAATCACAATGTTTTGTACGATCCTTTCAGTGGGTATATTATATTTGTAAACGAAAATATTTAGGACTACTTCAATTACAGAAGAAGAAAAAATTCAATCGGAAAAAACAAAAAATCTCATAGGAAAATGCAAAAATCCCACGGAAGACCAACTTTGCCTTTAAATTTCGTAGCGAAAAATAACGCATTTTGTTGTAAGCAAAAATAATCAATATTAATAAAAAATTATCGCAAACTTGATCTCATAGAAATAAATCTTCCAAAAAAGGATACATGAGTTTGCTAAATATCGGTTTGGCAAAAAATGATCGCTGGGCATTTTTTCAGCAGTAAAACAAGATATCAGTTTGTCGTGCCATCTAGCCCATATGATTGATTAACTTTCTTATTATCGATGAAGCGTGCCAATCAATGTTCCTAAGAAACACCTTTAAAAAGATAAAGCGATTCTATGAGACAAGAAGCGGTGTTGTGTTTGTACAGATATTAATAATGTTTCAAAACGTGTATGTAACATTGTTTATTGAAAAAAAATGTTGCTTTATGTATATGTTTTGTTTTCATTTAATGCCGTTGTGTTTTACGTAAAACATTGTAACATCAGTTAAGACAATTTTCTATAAAGAGTTATATTATTCAATAAATGCAGGATTTTCATTATACCGTTTATATATTTCAAATACTTCATCGTTGTACTATTATTGTTTTCTTCAACATTGGGCTTTGTGAAGCTTCTCTCACTGTTCAAGTATTCGATGTTTCTTAAGAAAATTATTGTGCTTATGTTTGACGGCTTAAACTTAACGTTTATATATAAATGTGTTTTGTATGTTCCCTTGTCAAACAAGATGATTAAATGTAGACGATTTGTATATATAAAACGGTAATACTTTTAACCATTGTATAACTTTCAAATCGCTTAAACTGAAACTTTGTTTACACAGTTTTACACATATTCACCAATTATTGTTAGACACACGAACATAGAAGGAATAAGACAACGTCAACTACAAAAACAGTCTCGACCACGTGTTAGTCATTTTAAAACAACATATATTTAATTGTTTGTATTCATAAGTCTACAATAGTTTGATATATAAAACCACAGACCAGTTCAAGCCGATTTGCTTATCAAAAGTTCATTAAAAGGACGATGTACATTTTATTTATAAAATGATACATATGTATCCTATGAATCAGGCGTTTTATGAATGTATGTTGAAAAATTGCTGTTCTGTTGTGTAAGAAAATATATAAATAAGGTTAAAAAGAGTTAAATCATATTTTGAAATATGTTGTTTCTGTTTATGTTTCTTAATTGATTGACTGATCATTAAATAAAGGTACAATAGTTTTGTTCATCTTACCACCTGTCGATTACTTAATCTTATGAAACGCAACACGTGTTCACTTGAAAAGATATTTCGTGATGCTTGTCTTAATGTTCGCGCCCGACTCGCTTACATGTTTCAATGGCTTCCTCTAACACCTGATATGCTTTTCAAGGGTGAGAAGGATACATGTTCTGTCAATGAATTAGAAAGGAAACTTTCAATGTCTTAACTATCCGATCGCTTAAGCTTTTATAACTAAGGTTTGAAATTCACAAGTCAAATCGTATTCAATTCGTGTTTCATGGACATAAATGTTATTTTACACAATATCTCGGTCAATCACTTTCTGTTACATCCGATGTTTCTACTCGTCTAAATATAATTGCTATTACATTTGCCGAGGTGATCGCGTATAATAATTGAATTATACATCAATAATATTCTTCTATTTCTGCTTGAAAAGGGACACTATTAGTCCACGGTTCTAAACTATTTTACTAATTGATGATGTACAGTTTCATTATGCTGCGATGTATTCACCCACATGTTAACACATGATAGACTTACTCGTTTGTATTATAAAGGATATTTGATACAGTAATGTAGTGTTATGAAATGGTAGAACATTATGGAAGAATATTTAAACCACATAATATAACATGAAAATGATAAACTATTAAGCCAGCTTTGTTTTAAAATACGCATGGACCTTGGTGTCACCACAGTTTGAAACTATATGAATAAATAACATCTGATTTCAGTTTTGTCAAGACCAAGTATTTGACTACAAACATTACCGAACATAAATTGTTTATCTCAATGTCCTAATACGTTATCGATTTTCAACAATGGAGGCATTTTTTAAAACAAAAGTGTAAAGATGAAATTAAATGTTCGCCTTAGAGATCAGTTTGCACAAATAACACAATCTGTATGATGAATATATACAGTATTAACAGTTTAGCCCGTTACATTTGCTTAAACGAATATTTCCGAATATTGAGCAATATTTTAAATAATTTATGCGTCTGTTCCCTTTAAAACCTTGAAAATATCAATCTTTAGAGAAAACATATAAATCTTCTTCAGAGCCACCTCGTTATCAATATTATCTTTTTTCCAGGTAGGGCGAAGGTTTTCCCAAACAGCATTATTTACCACGGTAGACAATTTACTGTTTGTGTTTTACTTTGCACATGCCAGAACGGTATTAACATTTCGAGTGTATTCATTTGTATACGTGTGTTGTTCTGCATATTGGGTACATTGCATTGATATAAGGTATGTTTGGAAAATATTGTTTTGCAAATGATGGCGTTAAAATCATCAATTTTGACTAAACGAATCTTTGGGCATTCGATTATTCTCTCGAAACACGAATTAAGCAATGATCAGGATACACAAATAGAGAATGGAATAATTTCTGCAAATGGTGAAATCTTTTTCCGCTTGACATCAACGAATTCATCACTTTGACAATTTGATTGACAATTATTTCGAGAATAAAATGGTAAGCTGGCAATCGCCGTATGTATTAGACCACGTTTGGCCAGCAAATATGTTCCAAATTGAAGAAAAGTGTATGTCCCGAGAAGCGTGATCTCACCTACTAGAAGGTATTTCTTATTCCTATCGGAAATAAATGCAGTATACGAACGATTTATTGGTTTGATTTTGTTTGTGTATTTTTGTGCATGTTTGCCTTTGGTTGACATGTTAATTCGAGATAAATATAAATTTTACTTAAGATTAAATAAATCTGTTGGCATTTTATATATGTTGTAAAATGCTTGATATCTGATATAAATATGTGTTATTACCATGAGTGTAGACTGTGGTATAATTCTTATTTTGTGCTAAAATGCGCTAAACCTTGTTTAAAGAAGAAGGAATTTTCCATAATTAAATATTTTATTGATGATTTTTATAATACGGAATTTTAAAAATAAACATGTGGATTCCAAATTGTTTTGATTGACATTGCTTGCTCTTTTGTCTTATTTGTCATAAAGAAATGAAGGCGTTGAAAAATGTGTTGTTCTAATAAATCAAATTTGAGTCGCATGGAATACAATTAAATCTCAAGTATTGCAAAATATGAACTGTTTACATTGTAAGCCTGCGTTTGAAAGGCAGACGTGTTTTATTCTAGTTGAAAACTATTTTCTACATGTATATGTAGACGACAGTAGAAGGCCCCCCGATGATCAGTTGGGATGCGATCAACAGCTTTATATTAGTTGCAATCACATACAGTCAGACAATAGGGGTCGTCTACAGCGTTTATCATGTTCACATTCCTCATAAATTGTCGCGACATTTGTACATTCTCCCTTGAACCAACTTGAAAATCAACTTTCGGTTCAATAAAACTGTAAGCAAATAATCATTTTTATCATTTATCATCCGGAACTATTTATGCAACATTTTATGCAACATTATTTGTTAATATTGTTTCATACAATATATTGAAGCACTCATAACCATATAACCATATAATCAATGTAATTATTGGTCAGCCATATGTGGGAGCATCACCGATATTTCTATGCATGAGTTTTTAAATCGAGCTGTAAAAAGATGGAGATTTTTAAGAACTTGAATGTTGTAGTTTGTGCAAAAATCAAGTATTTTTACTTTAATTACATAGCATTTATATCGAAATATTCCCTCATGCACCCATGCCTGCTTATTTGAAAGCATGTATGGTAGTAAAGTGCTGGATTTTTTTCACGAATATTTGGACAGGTATATTACAAGAATAATGTATGGCATATCTGACAGAGATCATTTATATTAATGTTATATATTTTAGAAGTAAACATATCGATTACAGATTGGAGACATAATGGGATATTATATCTTTACGCATGAATAACATAAACATTTCTACACTAACTATAATTTAATATATTACACAAGAAACCAAACGAGAAAATAATTACACGAAATTACATGCGACATATTATGCATGTTGGTACTCGCAGATTTTGTGCTATTTAGTTACTTTAGTTTGTTCTAGCCGGTTGCGATTGGTTTGCCTTATGTCAAAAAGTGTCATTCTTAATTACAGCTCAAACCTCGTCAGTCGCTTGCGACATGTTATTTGCATGGTTCATGTTTAATTTACGTTGTCTGTTGAACCGACATAAATCATAAGATATCACGTCAACACACACTACGTATTTGTTACAAAGATATTCTCCGTTACTCACTATCTTTACATTTGTTGGCAAAGATGAGTTACCTTTGTCTTGTGTGTTCGTTTAGATTATTATCATTCAGGATGATTAATGAGTTCCCATATAAGCCTATAAGTGTTTGTTGTTATTCCAAATGTGTTGTGTTAACAGCTTTTTAATTCTTAATGCTTACTAACGTTAAAGTGTGAACCGCTCGTCTCTCGCACCGTTGTATTATTAATTTCATGATATATAAGTTTTGCATTTGGTACGAAAATGTAATGCGGATAAATACATCATGTATCCGTTATCGATTGTGTCCAAACAGAGTTGGCCATTATTAACATGTAATACTGATACCACATCAGCTATCTTTTAATAATAACTAATTACTAATCCCTCTTGTAAAAATATTATACTCTATCTAATAAATTTATATAAATTAATAAATGATTGGCAAAGCCAGCATAAGCTTACATTCATTCACCACCAAAATGTACCTAAGTAACCATGAATACCCCCTCCACAGATAAATACTAAGTTAGATACGTTATTGTTAAGTAAAGCTCGGTGAGAATACGCCATGTATTTTTTCATAACTATGTTGCAATATATTGATTTAAAAAAACAACAACATTAATTTGATGCAAAATAAGTTGCATACAGATATGGGCGACTACATTTGTAAGGATTTAGTTTTAATAGCTGTAAAAAGAACGTGGTGAAAGTTTGAGACCGTAAGAGCTCACTTGTAACTTTTGCTGTGAGGAAACACCCTAACTCTGCGATTTTGAAGAGGTCCCAACATGTGTATACGTGGAAAACAAACAGCTATATATTCATGAAAACGTGTGCATGCATATTTGGCAAATAACATTGATTAAGGTACGTTTCCAAATTATTGGTTTTCAAATAATATCGTTAAAATCATTTTATTTTGACTTTAAGAGTTTTTTGGCATCCAAGTTTTCTCTTAGAACAGAACAAAATCAATGATCATGATACACAAATCCCGTTGACTTTTGTATACAAATAGTGGGATATTTTTCCGCTTACCAGTCACAAATGCATCACTTTGACAATATGATTGACTAGCGTTTGGAGAAAAATTGTTAAGCTTGCAATCGCCGTAACTATTCAGATACTCTTGACCTTCATACATGTTCCAGAGAGAAGAAAATTGTTCGTTCCAAGAAACGTGATCTTACGTATAGAATGTATTTCTTTATCCAAAAACACATCGATAAAAATGCAGTAAATACACGATTGATTGGTTGGAGATTGTTTCGAGCTGTTTTGGTTGACATCGTACTACGAGATAAATAAACAGTTTCCTGAAGACATAATAATGCTGTTGGCATTTTCTGTCAGTTGTAGAATGTGCGAAATACTGGTTTTGTTTAGCTAATTGCGCTCATCGTTCTTTAAGATTTAAACATTTCCCTTTTGTGTACAAAGAGTGAGTCGTGTTGCTTAAAACATTTTCTGTGAAAACTTGGTAATGAAATATATAGTGTTTGCATTTATTTTGCTTATTATATTTGCGATTAAACGATGTTTGAAAGAATCGAGTTTGAAAAGCATTTCAGACAGATTTATCATACATTTGTAATAATGCGTACTGTTAACATTATGAATAATCTGGAGATTAAAAGGCAGACTTGTTCATTGAGTCAAATACAGAAATCCTCCGCTGATTAGTTGAATGCAAGCGCCAGCTTTGTATAAGATGGTATCAAACAACATCATATAATTGGAGTAAGTAAATCAAATGCTTCGACTGTGCAGAAGTGATACTTATTGGGTGTCCAATGTAAATCACTCTGACTCAGCAGACGATTTAATGCATAAATCAATCTTGCGAAGGATTCCAGGCAATGACGGTGTACAACGATTGCGATGTAAATATTATTAGTATGTATTATGTAGTCAGTTGATAAGCGACGGATATGAATCCGTCCGTTATCGAAAACTATATATCGGTATGCTGGCTGTGTACGTTAATGATACCCGACTGCTGCAAAATGGTGAAGCATTATTGCCTAATTGCTGTAAAAGGACTAAGGCATTAATTGTTACCACTTATGATAATTAAGTTATTTTCTATGACAACTGATAACATAACCTAGGGGCTAACAATCGAGCCGTAAGCTATATTATTGTGGCCATTATATTACTTAATATTGAAGCTTAAAAAAGATTAATGAGCATGGTAATACATTTAGTAAAAGGGACAAGGGGAACTTAAAATGAGAAAAAACACGACTTGGTGTACCTTCGTGTGTGAGTCCGCTTTGGAAGAAAAAATCCTCACCTTTTCACACATGCCGTAGTCCGTAGCACAAACAGCAAAAATATACAACATCAGAAGTCTGTTTCATAAGTATGTAAACAAATAACAGTTATCATTATTTATTATATGTAAACATGTCTGTACATTATCTGTATTAGTTATAAATAATTGTTCATGATCTGAAATAAATAACTTGCTTATAATATAACCAATCTAAAAATTTACCAGCAAGGTGTGGCAGTTTCGCCATTATTTCTATGCACGAATTATGAAGGTGGCATATCAAGCTGTATCCAGATGTTGTCAATGGCACTAATCAATATATAGTCTGCAGTAGGGCCACGACATGTGCAAATTAGTCACACTCCATATATATATTGCATCGGAAAAGTAAAAGTATGTCTTCAGAGATTTCTGTAGACCGTATAAAAAGCAGGCAGTTAAAACAATAATCAAGAATTTCAACTACCCGTAATTAGTAATTAGATTAAAGTAAACAACCGTTTTTGTTACATGTGTGGTATAAATGAACGTTATTTTTCACGATTCTTTAGAATGGTATACCGCAATCATAATTTATGGCCTATCTGACAAAGGTAATTTATCCAAATGTTATATATTTGAGAAGTAAGCAAATGGGAAACATGATGAAATTCTATTTTCTTTAAAACATGAATAAAATAGGTATTACTACACCCAAGATATTCGTATGTTACCTGACACACTTAGATGATAAACGAGATAATAATAACAAGAAAGGGAATGCAAAAAGATAAACATTATGAAAATAATTTAATTTCAATATGGTTACTTGGGTCTTCAAATTCTTTGTTTTATTGTATCTGAAAAAAGGTTATATCAGGATTTCATTTAGACAAAAAACATATGTTTACGGTTTTTTATTCCTTTTTCAACATTTTACTTTCCTTCGTATAAGGCGTTTCAAACATTTCTAGAAAACCAACAGTTGTGGAATTAAAACATTGTATGGAAGATACAGTAATAATAATACATTTATATTTTTTAAATTTAATTTGTTTAAACTAAGTGTTTCTGTGTTGCCAGTCGTCATACAAAATAGGGCGCCTACTCGGCTGTTACACCTCATATTATTATTATACTTTTTAAAAGCCATCAGAAGAACATATACTTGTAAATGTTTTTATGTAAAACTTGTGCCCGACTAGTTATTTATCAAAGCTGTCATTGCTGACATAATCGTATAATCGAATCTATCACATTTTGTACTCTTATATAGTGTTAACATCCCAGTAATGACATAATTGTTTTTAATGACTGCAGAAACATTTTCTTGCGCACGGTTTTGCACGAGATTTGACTATTTATCACATTTTCTCAATATCTATCGGTACATTCAATGTATTTTAAGAACAATTAACGCAATTCCGGTCTTCTTCCAAACTTGTATCATTGTTTTCATCGCTTTAATTACAATATTAAAGAACAAATTATAGCGTTTAATGAAATTATGACGAAATTACAAATTACGATATGTTATTTCTAGACGTTATATGATGCCAGTGGGGTTCATATCTTTAAATCGAAAATTCATTCAACCAAATGGCCAATATTTAGGTATCGTGCGAGGATAACATTGACGTATTGTGCGAGTAAAACAATCAATGATGTATCTTAAATTGAGACCTAAACCTGATATAAGGCCTGCTCTACAAGATTTTTGCGCTTCATTGTCATGTATTCCCCATTCGTTTTTATGCTTCCCAAACATTTGTGGGGGGGGGGGGCATATAGTGGCCTGGCCGCTTCGTCTGTCCGTGCGTGTGTCCGTCCGTCCGTGCACAATTTTTGTCCGGGCTATTTCTCAACAATCAATAACCGGAATTCAATTGAACTTAATGGGAAGCTTCACTTCCAAGATTAGATGTGCATTTTATCAGCCGGCTCTGGTCGGATGATTTTTCACAGAGTAATGGCCCTAAGAAATTTTCTATAAAAAATTCTTGTCCCCCCAACTACTGTGCCCTCAAGACGTTTCCTTTTATCTGAATATATAGTGCACTATTGTGACTAAAAAACCTTTGGGGAGCATCACCCGTCTCCGACGGTTTCTTGTTGTTAATTGCTAATGTAATATGCATGGAAAGCTCTTTTATTAGTGATTTAAAACGCCACGTATGAGTAAGTTGTTCTATTAGAAAACATTTATTTGTGTTTTCCATAGTGGTAAACTCACTTACGTGTAGTGTACTCTAGCATCATGTTGACATTAAAGCGGTTAGCATCTTTTTAATAAACATCTTGTTTGATTTTTAAATGTACATTTATGAAGACATTGAATATATGTTTATATGGACGTTTAGATTTAACTAATTTGTAAAAGACCGCCCTACGACGTTATCTTCAACGTATTCATAACGCGCAATCACTTAAAATAGTTATCATCAATATCCTAAAATAGTATTTGCAAACCACATGTTGCAGTATAATTGTTAAAGTATGGAACAGATAATTACATTGACCTATCCAGCAGGATCCAGATGTTGTCTGTGGCATGGATCTTACCGTATTTACAGCAGCTATGACGTCCGGTAATTGGGAGAACAAACATTAAAATATCAAATTGCAACATTCCGCAAAATATGTGGCACAACGCTGTTAGCAGGTATACTATAATTATAAGAGATCGTATTACGGATTTTTGAAATTAAGTACTGACGTAATATAACACGGATGTATATGTTGAACCATTCTATATATAGTTTCTTAAAGTCTCTATAACGCTAAATTCAAAGAAAATTTCGTAAAGTATTTCGTAAATTTAAGTTACCACCTAAACAATCAGTGTTCCTTATAGCAAAAGCCACACAACTAACGCTAGATGTGGTATGATTACATATATTTTTTTTATACAAAATGCTCGTTTTTATTTATTTGTGACACAATTAATTCCATTTTAATTTCCCGCGAATATATCTATTCATACGACACACGAACACCATGTTATTGTTCATGTGTCGTATGAATAGATATCGCTGCGGGAACTTAAAATGGAAAAAACAACGAGCATTTTGTATCTTCAAACATCTATTTTACCAGAACACATCTGGCGTTGAAATTTCGGCAATCGCCACAAGGAATGTTAATTGGTTAAGTTTATTTTACGAAATAATGTACGAAAATTTCGTTTATTTTGAGTACTAATGTTACTTTAAGAGTTACGTTACTGTAATTCGTAAGAAAACCCCCAATATCATTAAGCTTGCTCCACCCAAGATAATTATACCTTGTCTACAATACACATGCAATGCAGAATTTACTCGTATTTCTATAAAAGTATTCATGTTCTGCGTGCAAATGTTTGTTCTTCTAAGTGTTTTTTACTTTAAACAGTACCCGTTTCATCATCCGAAACTAAACTTTTATGACCTTGCTTTTTGCCCTAAGGGTTCTTAAAAAAAATATATGTTTTTAACTCTTAAATAAAAATATAATGGATAAATGGCTGTTGTCGCAGATGTTAACGCTCTCTTGGCATTGTTTTGCAATTCCTAAGCAGTGAAACAATACCGTATTATGCCATGTCATCTAACCTTAATGATTGATGATTTACTACCGGTAATTATCGATGAAACGTGCAAATCCATTTTATTATGGAATACCTTTAAAAAGATCAAGCCAATAAATGAGACAAGAAGCGTTTCATTTGTATGGACACAATTTTGTGTCATCGTTGATAATGTCAAATAAGTTCCATTTCGTAGCGGTTTTGTTATAATTTAATGCCGTTTTGTTTTACTCATTCAAATTTACACATGTTACAAATGTTTAGATGAAATCCAATTATCATCTCGGGGATACATGTATCACCGTCAAATAATTATAGGTTATTAGACGTTTCACTGTACAATACGGAGTTATATTTGGACGAGCACACAGTTTAAGTCATATTGGACGAGCCGTTAGGCGAGTCCAATATGACTTCAAACTGTGTGCGAGTCCAAATATATCACGTATTGTACAGTTTAAACGTCTAATAATCTTTTTATTCTATATCCCTTTCTAACGCTCTTTTGTTTCTTTTTTAAAATATATTACCAAACCAGCTTTCCGTATTTTTATTTTCATTCACCTGATTACGCAATTTATGACGTATCTCGTGTGACGTCATTTCTCTGACGAAACATACTAGTATAAGCATAGAGAATACTAGGTTAGCGTTGAATACAGAGAAGTTTATGTTGCGAGGCTTAGAACGCCGGAAGCGCGAGCCTTGGCGAGCGCTTTCGGTGTTCGAGCCGAGCAACATAAACTTCTCTGTATTCAACGCTAATCCTAGTATTCTATTTATCCCATTTGATTTTTTCAACGTGACATTTAACATAAATAGATCTAATAACCTTAACAATAATTTTAATTCAGTCATAAAAGCGCTTAAAATCTAACAAATGTAACCATGCGTAGTGATATACATGTATTTGTTCTGGTACGCAAAATAGTCTTTAAAAAATTCACACACAAACTGTAAAACAAGTAAAAAATATCACCATATGCCTACATTCAATTTTACGCAGTATGCGAATTTTAACACATTACGACCGCGAAAAGAAGATTTTACTTTACTATAATTCATTTTATTTTCGAAAGAAAATGATCAAATCCAATATGGCGGCGATTGCTCCTGACAAAATGCTGTCGATGTCAACATACATGTACACCATCGACGAACTAGTTCTGGCTACCATAACTTTATGTCGCTTTTTATGATTTTTGACTGGCGCGACTTTGTACAGGTCTTTCAATACTAAATAAACTGTACGCTGAAGTTTCTTTAGCTATCGAAGACCTTGACAATTTTGACGAGTAAACAGACAATTGCAGCGACTGACACTTTATTTGACAAAATATACAGGGCAATACGTTTTCCGACTTCGGACGAATTTAAGGACGCGCAGAACGTGTTTTTTATAAAATGTTATGGGTATGCCGTGTGTGATCCGATGCATCAATGGCGCCCATGTTAAAATCATTTCCCCGAGAACAGGGAACGACAAAAGTACAAACAAAAATCAAAACACGTAAGAACTAGTATCTTACCTTTAATTATCCTTTAAAATCCATCTAATAATCCATTTAACTCAATAATTGACGATTTTGCATCTAGGGTCTTTAATAATTATTTTAGCATAGTTAAATAAAGACCCTTATGCCATTCTATCACTTTATTCAAATGAGTTTATGAACGCGATAAACTTTCTTCTTCGTCACACGCTACGTCATGTACTCTACATTACTGCTGTTCAAATGAACCGGAGCAGTTTATCTAATAATAGCCGTTGGTAAACTCGGTTGCATTTGCAGATTTCTGCATACAAACATAATTATGTTTAAACTTGCACAATGTTTTATTTATCTATGGTAAATGCCCTTATTGTACGAGAAAATAATTTAATATATAAATACACAAAGAATGGAAAACATTCCAGTACACAACAGATAAATAAGTAGAAAATACCCGTGTACAAAATGGGACGTTCCCAATTACAGCGTGGTGCTATTTTTACCATCTTATACTTTACACAGCTCTATGCCTAACGTGAATTAAATAGGAAAGCAAACATAGCAGATTATTCATGAACTGTGCGATATGTGTATGGCTTGTTGTACATTCTTAATATTTAAGTTAAATGTCAAAAGTATATGCTTTGGTTATAAGCAATGCACATTACACGAAATAAGGAAAATGTGATCAATTGACAATTCAGATATGTCGACATACAGTACATGTAGAAAAAATGTGAAATAAGTCGCGTTTATAATAAATCGTCAAAAAAATGAGGAAAATGACGCAACAAGTATGCCATTTTATGACGCCATCAATCAGCTGATTCATTATACGGATGGCGAAAAATTATGTCATATGACTAGTTTTAAAGGTTGAAGGTCGTATAATTTTGAAGCTTAAGTTTTGTCGACTTTGTTATAAATAAAAAAATAACAAAACAAAAATCGTGTAATTTCATATTTTATTTCAACATTTCTTTTGGTGAATATGTCAGATATATGTTTTTCTGCAAAATGTGCACATTTTCTTCTAATGGGTGACCTTAAAATTCGATCAATGAACCAAACAATATCGACCTAATTTTAGCGCATATCGCATGACGTCATTTAAAAAGTAGTCCGTGCACGCGACAGGTATATTCCACAGTGTTGAATACAAGCAAGTATATCCCACAACGTGTTATACCGTCAATGTCGCTGTGAAAATGGGATAAAAGACTTTCTGCATTTTAGGGACAACACTAATCACTATGGACGTGTTTGTGTTTAACAGTAAATTAATCATAATATTTCTTTAAATCATCGAACGAATCCAAAACGTATTTCGGATTGTGTGTTTTTAATGCATAATTGTTAACTTCGATAGGAATAAAACAACTCGCTCCGACAGGATTACGAATTCGTAAATCGTGTTTTGGGTCAGAATGGTTAGCATGGGATACAAACGCTTTCAAAGAAAGTGTCACTGTGTGGATTTAAATACATTTCGATAAAGGGATGGAAGAACAGAAAATGGAAGGGCATATCATTTAACTGTGTTGCTATAAGCATTGGATTAAAGCTGTCATTGAGGTTAATAAAATAGAGTTTTTGTTTTGCTGTTGCATTTGTTTTTCAATTTCAAACAATAACAATATCACTTGCTGTTGCATTTGTTTTTAATTTCTAAATTTATCCAATTTATTTATTTAAGAAATACAATCTAAATATCGCCTGTGTGAATCGAATATTGTGCATTCGGATACTTTTTCTCGGTAACGGCTTTTATCGTTATAAAACAATTGCTTAGTGCACTTGTACTCAACTGTCCAATATGGAAAAAATACAGACTTTTTGGATCCAATACCGGAATATATTGGACGGTCACGTGGTACTTATGAAGATTGCCCATTGGATCAATTTATTGGATATAGAGTAATGATGAATCTTTACATTTTTTATACGTCGATTAGGTCCCCAAAGATGGTTTTTTTTAATGTGAGGCTATTCAATGGTATTTAATGCAATTGTTTTGTTTCAATGCATACTTGTACATTACACCGATTAAGTACGTTTCCAAATTATTGGTGTACAAATAATGTCGCTAAAATAATCTTTTATTTGACAGCTAGAGTTTTTTATCAGCGTTTCCTCTTAGAACAACAAAAACATCAATAATCAGGATACACACATTCGGTTGAATTATGTATGCAGAGCCACGAAATCAAAAATTTGTTTGACTATAATTTCGAGAACCTGGCAATTGCCGTATGTATTCAGACAAGACTTTCAAGCAAATATGTTCCACATTGATGACATATGTATGTTGTGAAAAACTCAAGTGTCAGAGGGTATTTCTTTTTCATCAGCAATATCAGAAAAATTGCAGAATACGCAAGATTGGTTGTTTCGAGTTTTTTTTGCATTTGTTTAGCAAAATTGCCTTTGGTTGACATCGCCATTCGTGATGAATAAAACGTTTTCTCTAGATATAAAAAAACTGTTGTCATTTTCTGCGAGTTGTAGAATGCGTGATTACTGCTATGCATACGTGTATATGCATATACAATATATAGACTGTGGTAAAAATGTGTGTTTTGTTTAAAACAATGGTCAGTCACGGTCAAAAGAAAAGGAGCTTTGCATAATAAATGACTACATTTATGATGATTGTAATGAAAGTACATGGTGTGAAACATGTATATTAGGATTCCATATTTTTTTATATCTTTTTTTCATATTCGTTTTTTATCTATGACAGATTTTCGGGTTGCGTAAACTAGTTGCTAAATTGACATGTAGTAAAACTAATTTAAAGGCAAACTCGTAAACAATTGCGTACATTGACATATAGTAAAACTAATTTAAAGGCAAACTCATAAACAAGTACTACATTGACATGTAGTAAAACTCATTTAAAGGCAAACTCTTAAACTAGTACCTACATTTACATATAGTAAACAAATTTCTCCACTGATAAGCTTGAATGCAAATAACAGCTTGATATAAATTGCAATCAAATACCATCAGACACTTGTGATAAGTACATCATTCTAGAAATGTAGTGAATGTTTCGTTTACGTTCATCATCAAATGTCGCACCTGTGCAGCACTGATACTGATTGGGTACTTAATGTTAAGCGAGGGACTGTCAACCACGAATGACGAAAAAAAGAAAAGTTCTAAAATACTTTTTTTTACAATTATTAGTTTATATTGAATAAAATTTCACGACTGGTATATTACATTACTTGAAAAAAGTTCATATCTTCAGTATATTCGGTAATAAAATTTCGCAATGTGAGATCGAAAGTACATCGCGAAAAAAGGTGACATGACAATATACACACTATAAATAACGCAAGTAAATTGATCATTATAAATATATATATAATATATACAATTCACAACGCATGTACAATTTGCATTCCTGGGTTTACCACGTGACGATGATGATGAATCTAGTTGCGTTATTTATAGTTAACTGTTAGTTACCAATCACAATTGTATCGTTTTGTGATATTTTTGAAGACCATTTATGCAGACGTGCTTGCAAATAAACAAGGATTTCAACTATCCTTCCTAAGCAATTTCATTTGATAATACAGCCATTCTTGTTAGTTTGAAAGCATGTATATGAATGCGCGTTTTTGTCACTATTCTTTATGCAGATATTTTACATGAACATTTTATTTTCGGCATATCTGACAGAGATTATTTATCGCCATGTTATATATTTGATAAGTTAATCCATGTTATTTATTTGCATATCGGTTTCAGATGGGGGACAGTATGAAATTTGATTTATTTTATATAACGCCTTAATAAAATAAACTTTACTACATCCAATATAATTAGATATCTTTCATAACACACCTTGATGAAATATGCGCTTATAATAACATGATACGGCATGCAAGAAGATATGCGTTATGATAATCAAGATTCTTTCCGTTGTCATAGATACGTATGTTAAAGTTAACTCGTTTAAACAAAATCTCGTATAAGAACTTATAAGAACTGTCATACAATCTAAACAAACAGTTGTGGAATTGAAACAAACCAGCAGATACAATATACATCAATGCATTTTTTAATTTATAATTGTCGAAATGTATTGTTTCTGTGTCTCGTCCTATATATTATAACGGTTCCTCGGGTTTGACATATTTATAATGATTGTATAATTTAAACGTTACAAAAGCAATGAAAAAATTCAGTTGAACTTATCATTCTAATTGCGTCCATAGGCTTTTGCGTCCGACTCTTTATGTATTGAATATGTAAATGAATTTTTTAATGGCTTACATAATCAAACCTTTGGTTATTTTTGTTCTGTTAAGATAACAATGGTACACTGTAAATTCAAGTGTATGATCAAATGATCGACTTGTAAATTACATAAATATATTTTACCACAGTCATTGTTAATTAAATTTTTCTTATGAAATAGTATTATCATTTGTTGTTGAAACGCTAATATATTTCACTCAACCTATAATACAAATCAAAGTGACGCGTTACAACACAATTTAATCAATTACTTGTTTTAAGCGATTGTATGTGTTAATTGTTCCTACTTGAAAAGGATATTTAGAAACAACACGATTGAACTTATCTACTGAATAAAAGTGGTATTAATATGTATACCATTTTTGCATTATAACATTGTATTAACTTTCCCATAAGGTTTCATTTACCACTCATAACTAAAAAATATCTCACCTCAGAGATGAGATAACAGATAATACATGATTTAGGCACATAACATATCTACGCAATCGACATTGCATCCTATTAAAATTGATTTACTTACCTATAAATTAATTTCAAGTTTAGTTAATGGCTTTGTTAAATTTAACGCAAAAAAGAAAAGCTGCATTTGAAGGTACGAGCTTTTAAGAAATCTGAGGCCTCTTGTTATCGTTGGTCCAATGCTGTCTGCGATGAAGTCACGCAAGGTGTATTGGTCTCATAAGCGCGCAGATTCATATAAGACTGCGCGATTTTTTGCGGTAGACAATATACGATATGCAATGCTGGTGAACTCACTCTTATACACTCAGCTATGTTTAGTGCGTGCGTATATTAAGTTTGTGATGCTTATACTAATATATACTTATGTTTCGAATGAATTTTTCTTTTAATCAGGGACGAAGCCCGTTCATATGTATTTAAATAGAAACACAAGTTTCTTTCTCGAGAGCATAAACATCTCTCGCACTCTGTCAAAATAAATCAATCCTTAACAAATGATCGTACGGAACCTTTTGAATTCATTCGACATGATATTGTTCTCTAAGGCCTATGCAAGTATACGATTTTTTATGTAAACACATCTAAGGTGCTATGATTTCTGTAATGAAAGGACCATAGAGTTTTGAGATAAATCGTTAGCTGACAATCACCGGATGCGTTATTTGTTTCAAGAAAACATTCTTAGGAGTGAAGAAACCTAATTTCGCCACCCAAAGAAAGCGTTCTTCGTTGATCTGAGAACAAACTGTAAAAGTGTACGTTCGATTGAACCTTTTCTATATTTAATTTTTTCATTTATTATGATGGTTTTATAGTAACGTTGACTTGCTATTAATATGTGTTTAGTGTTTTTAACGACACATATATGATTTTATATTTGTCTGCTGGTCGATAACTGCTTTTATAAAAAAAATGGACATAATTTATCGTGTGTACTTTAAATATGCAGTAGCAAACCCGTTTTAACATTGAATCTATACACTGATATACAAAACATACATTCTGATTTCAAATTTAAAAACTAAAATACATGAAGACCGATACAAGTTTAATAACAGACATGATTACCAATTCATATAACGTCTTCGTCTTTAAACTTACTGTTTTCTGAAAAGCCGTCACTGGCAATGAACAAGTGTACCGTTCAAACTTAGGGAATACTAAACGACAGCGCGGGGAAAATATAATAGAAATAAAATCATCGTACATGTATAGCAACGTAAAATAAATATTACATAATCTTTCACATCTACACGATTAACAGCCGTCTGTTACCGAAAATGTGCAATAAAAATATCAATAAAATAGCATTTAATATAGCCTTCGATCTTTGGCTCTCGTTTATCTTAGTTTTAAGGTTATTCGATGTATGTGTATCTGTGTACGTTATTATGTCGATTATATAAATTCATGCAGCGTTTGTTAAACAAATATTTGAACATCCAGGTGTCAGTATCACTATCTTGTTTGTAGTTACAATTCATGCGTAAAGGCTTTTGCATATAGATTACGAAATATTTCTATTTTAGAATGGCGTGCAACACCGGAATTGTTTTGGTAGATATCAAATGTTAATAACAAACAGAAGTGAATTCTGTATATCAAACGTGTATTCTTCTATATTTTATGGATTGCATCAAGACAAGAGGGATATTTTACATTTCATTTAACTATTACATATGCTTACACTCATTACGCCGTAGAAATGAATGCAGTATATCAATTCATGTAATGATGTGTTTATGCTCCTCTTTTTTATTAATGTAATACCATCGTGCGTACTTTCGACGACAAACGGTAGTTCTGTCTCCTGAAATTAAATACCGATTTTTACTTCAACGAAAGACGGTGGGTCGGTCTGTCACCTCAAATGATAAACCGATTGTTACCTCAAAAGGAGCGTCCATAAAGAGTTCACTAATTGGTCCGGAGTGATTAATTAACATCAATGCGCATTCGACATACGTGGCTGATAACGATCCCTAATTGATTTAACTGTATTTTTTTTACTAAGGTATTGGCGATTGCGGTCTAATGTGGTTTCTTACTTTGATCACGTAACTGTTTGTACTATTGTGTGTTAATGCAAATACATTTCATTAAACTTTATGCAAATTAGTTATTTTATCTTATCATCCATCTGTTTTTCTATCAAGGTCTTTATAAAATCGGAATTCCTGAAACAAAGACGAGCATCAAAATTTTATCCATCAGTGCTCCATTTACTTAGATGTGAATTATTGCACAAGAATTCAACTGCGTTACTTGGTTAAATGATATATTTATAAAATATAGTTGTTTGATTGAAAAAGAACTGCAAATCGTTGGTGTATTAAACCGTTCAAATCGAAAAAGCGACTTTGTGATTTTTAAATGTCTAGAAAAATGAACACTATTTTTTATTGTTTATTGACACTTAAAACTGTTGATATCGAATATATATTTTGTCCTCGAGTTTGGCTTGTGGATACATAAGTGGAAAACCCGATACCAAAGTATGGAATTTATCTCTAAGGCAATCAAAATCGATGTTGGAATATCTTTTGATAAAGAAAAATGATTTTCACATCACGTTTAATGATAAATAATTAGTTTTTAAATATATGCACTCTTGATTATATGTAATGCAATCGGAAAATAAATATTCCCCTTAAATGTTGCTTATGTGATAAAAACATGCCAACATATTATATTTAATCCCAACACGCATCAGTCAACATGTTAATTGCATATTTAATGTTCTATTTACGTTTGCCATTCAACCGACCTAAATGGTTAGATATCATGTCAATACACTTTAAGGTGCGAACATAATTGATACAAATATATTTACTGATGCGCATTATCTTTCCAGTCGACTTCAAAGATTGTCAACCTTTGCCTCGTGTGTTCGACTAGATGATTGTCATTCTGGGTGATTAATGGGTTCCCATATAAGCCTTATAAACGCTATTGTTGCTATTCCAACTGTATTAAGTTTACAGCTTTTGAATTCCAAATGCTTACTAAATTTAAATTGCGAAATGCTCGACTTTCACATCTCTGCATTTTGTATTGCTTGACATATAACATTTGAATTACGGACATTCATTGCCAAATACCTTATTCATATTAATACATAACGTATCCGTGATTGATTTTGTTCAACAATAGAAGACAATAAGTGCCATTTATTTCTGATACCAAAGTCGTTATCTTTTATACAATTACTTTATGTATTCCCATTGATGAAAGAAGATTAAACAATATAAAAAAAAATGTATATAAAATTAATAAACGATTGATAAAGCCAGTACGAGCATTGGTTTATCCACTACCGGTATATACATAAGTTGCATTGAATACCCAATGATAAATATTATGTAGGATACGTCACTGTTTATGAAGGAGTGGTGCGAAAACATCGGAATGTGTTTGTATTATTATTTTGCAATATATTGATTTGAAAATATAATTTTAATTAAAAATACACAATGAGCTGCATAAGTAATGAGAGCCTAAATATGCGAGGATATATTAACAAGTGAACTCAGGGTTTTTACTGGATTGTTCTGCTGTTTACAGAACGCGGTGATAATTTGAAACCAGAAAAGCAAAACATAATGTGTGAGATTCATAAAACAATTCTCATGTACGTTGCCGTGAGGTACCCTAATAAGTCTATACTATGTACGGCGGTGTTGGAAAATTGCACAGGTCCAAACATGCATCTATAGAAAACACATGCCAAATGAGCTGACAGCATTGACATCGGTAAAGTAAAAACGATTTTGTTATTTTTAATCTTTGTTTATATGTATCCAGGTTGTACGTTATGAAACAAAGTGTATTTACTTCCAATGCAAAATCAACGACAGTACACAACAACAATTTTATTTCGTGTTGGGTTAGCACTTAGCTTTTCGTCTAGCTTGTTTATCTGTGTGTTATGCAGATTTTTTTTATCATTGGGAGGCATCTTATGCAAACCAATAGTGATTTACATTCGAGTAGGCGTTTATAAGATGAAATAAACAGACCAGCCACTATTTTGTGATATGCACAACTGAAATTGCAACGCGATCTTTTATACATACAAAGTAAAACGAATTTGGATTTAGATACTTTGCCAAGTTTTATTGTGATTTCTTTTCTTTTAACTTACGTACATATGTATACACTGTCTGCTCGATAAAATATTCACCAAATGACACTTGCCATCTTGTAGGTTTACTTTTTGTGTTACATATGCATTTTTGTACTTGGGGAACCCACATATTTCGGAAATATCTAACATTACAAATGTCCACTTCTTTTAAAATCTTTTTTATTGACATCATTTGCTTAATAACTGGAAGTAAAATTGTATATCAAAATAATGCAAACTTATTTAGATGCTTGATATGCTATCAGTAATGATTTAACACTTTGCAATGCACACTATAGCTTTTCTTTAAATGTTCTCTTGTCGCTGCTCAAGCGTTTCCTAATACGCTTTAATTAGTGTGACATTGCATTTCAATCGAACATTTAAAATTGTCGATAAGTTTGTTCTTTCCTTATTTCGAATGTATTGCGGCTGCATTTATGTATATTCATTGAGAACATGGAAATGTAAACGATATTCGTATACTAGATACGTGTCATACACAAACATCGATTATTATCAAATTTACTTTCGTAATACACCTTACCTAAACAGTGCGTTCAAACACTATGTCTGTATTTCTAAAAAACCTCACCAGACTTCCATACAACACCAATTATAAGACATATAGTATTGATATCGAAACAAAAGTGTAACTTTGTGTATACGAACATGACTGATAATTAGCATATTTTCCTCACATTCTCTCAATTACTTTATTTGGTAGATTTTAATGAAATTCGGTGGTTTAACATTTGTTTGCAGCGAATTACTGGGTGTTCCGTATACTTCAGAGTGCCTCTAGATGGCCTGACTTTATCAGCGTATCGGTGTAATTATGCAAAAGAATGTTGATCGATTATAAACAAAGACATTTGTATACTAAAACAGCTACATCACTGACGGATATCTAGAACAAAGCAATGGTAATTAAAATAACATTAAGATATTTATCATATCTGTATTGACGAGTTATCAATATCCTTGTTGCATTCGGATTATCAATAAGTACTATTGACTCATACCAGTACCAACATTAAAACATCGTTAATGATCGATTGTTTACGAATAGTGCTGCAATAATATACCGGTTTATCGGTATATATCGCAATACGCAATCTGCATATTGTATTGCGATACGATTTTCCTCATACCGGTATGAAAATTCTACAAAAAATCATTCACATTCCGTCCAGAAAAGTCATCCAAAATAATGATCAATCTCCACGCAGAGTTGTCGTTCCTTGCTCACACATACAACTCTGCGAAAGGCTCAGTCCTCCATTTTGTCTATAAAATAGATAAAACCGAACAAACGCATTCAACGTAAATTTGATTGGATATTTAAGATCGCATGCATTAAAATAAGAAATATGACTTAAATGTACGATAAATCGTGCAAAAACTTTTTAATGCAACTCATTGGAACTAATTTATTGCCCATTTACGCAGATGGAATCATTCCACGCACTTCACAAATGTAAACAATTGAACATATTTTTTTTTAGTGACGTTAGAAATTGCTTCGACGTGTGTATGTATGTTGGTCTCTTAACATAGAAAAACCAGTTTTAATGCAACTCTTTTGAACTATTTGCATTGTCCATTTACGCAGATGGAATCATTCCACGCACTTTACATATGTAAATAATTGAACATAATGTTTATTGAGTGACGTTAGGAATCGCTTCGACGTGTGTATGTATGTCGGTTTCTTAACAACAAAATACCATATCAATTTTATAATAATAAATTAAGACTGATAAAAGATATCATGGTATGAGATGGTTTTCTTTAATGCAGTGAATGCAATGTAACTGTCGTGCAAGAGATTGTTTAGTATACTGTAACCTCAATGATGAACGCTTGGTATGATCATGACATGAATGAGACGCTTTCATAACAATAGTCCGTTCTGAGCCAAACACAGAGGTGAATGTAATGCCGTGCAAGAGGTTGTGAATAATGATATCAATTTGAGCAAAACAAATCGGTGTTTAGTAAACTAAATTGTTACGTAAAAATAGCATTCTAAAAAGTCTAGTTTACGGAGAAACGTTGTTACATGGGAGTCAGCAAGAATAGTTGAACTGTAAACTGAGCAATACATATGCTTTACCAGTTTGAATAAAATAATGACTTGGTAATATTGAACTTGCAGCATATTTATAATCAATTAATGTTAATGTCCCAGAGATTTATTGTATACACTATACAGTACACAATTGCACAGCATGTTTAATGGGAATATACAATGGACAAAATGACAATACTAATCTTGCATAACAAAATGCTTTGTAAAGCCAAGCAACAATTTAATTGTGTTTATAAAGCATTTTGTAAAAAGGCTAGAATTGCCAATAGGATATAACTAGAATCTAAACATACAATACAAAGGTTATATTCATGTAGTTAAGTTGGTTTTGGTGATTAGCTGGCGAATTATAATTCTGGTACAAGTTAGCACTATATTGCAATATATTGCAATACGGGTTTTTGAACTGACAATATATTGCAATACGTTTTTTTTGCGTATTGTTGCAGCACTATTTACGAACATGTATTGTCGGCATATGTACTTTAAACGTTTAATCAGCCGCCATAGTTTTGACTGATCGGATTGGATTACAAAACAAGTAACTAAAAAAGGTTAGCATTTATTTTAACGTCTGTGTTTAACTGTAAGTTATGATGGAAATTATACATGATATTTCATTCTTATAATTACTCTCCTTCTAACATCGCATTGAATATTTTGAGATGGAATCGTATAAGATGTGTATGTGTATGTGTATGTGTGTTATGAGTGAGCGAATAGAGATTAGCCATCAACTTTACCTACATACATTTCCCGCGTGGTGTTACGGAAATAAATGCAAGGAAATATTGCTCGATTATGACTTTATATATAAATTCAGACAAGCAATCGAACATGTGTGGCAAAGGAGTTATTTAACATAAATTTTTATGTAACACATCGAATAAGAAGGGGGAAAGGACAATTACAACGAGCGATGCATGGTATAGGGGAGATAACACTGGTTTATGGTTAGGTTAGGGATATGTGTCGGGTTAGGGTTAAGGTATGGGTTAAGGCTAACCCTTACCCAAACCCGACCCCTAACCCTTACCCTTACTCTTACCCTCTAAACCCCCCATGCGTATTACAATGCCCTGCATCGCTCATTGTCGTCCGCTTCCCAATTAGAATAGTGCTTTTACGCGACATGCTAGAAGTGATGTAGTTATGAAAACAGGAAAAGATGTATGTTAGTTTTCAACGATTATGTATGTATCATTATTTAATTTATCAAACTTGTTGAAAACAATTACATATAATTAATGCCATGGGCGTAAGATTGACAATCGATTGGGGCAGAATGACCACTGCAAGGCGATCGCATTACGTCTTTTTTCAGAGCCGCTGCTCGAATTTTTAGGTCGTTGATATTGCAATTATTCTCATGCAAAAACACGGGACAGGTCTTCGTGTCTGCAATCATTCACATAGTTTTAAGGATTTATCTTCATCATTTGCCATGGTGACATATTGACTGCCCTAAATCGTCCTCCGTCAAAACAATTTTCACGAAAGCTTCATCATTACGTTTTCAACTAAAACTTGAAAATATATTAGCCAAATAATAGCATTTGAAATATAAATCAATATGAATGTAATCTCAAATGAATTTTACATAACCTATAATACAAAAGTAGCATTCGAGAATAGTCTTTTGCACCAAAAATAATGTATATGATTTTTAATTACCAGAAATAAGCATACTATATTTTGAACCATTTCATTATGGTTATACGTGTTGAATAAACTGTCAACTATCGTTGATAATTTAGAACACATTGCGTTTGTTACATAAAAGTTAACTAAAGTTATTTAGCAATGTTGATTAATGTACCTATATATAAAAGTTTAATTTGTTTTGGTTAAATTATCTGAACGCCCCACGTTCGTGTGGTGTTGTTATTTTGTTCGAAATAAACGCCCCAAGTTCGTGTGTTATTTTTGTTCGAAATCAATGGCATTCCCATGTATCGTAAATATACTATATTATTTTAAGTATTCTTGTTAAGTCCATTTAACGCTGATTTATTGTTGCATTATGCCATGCATGATTTAACTTCAATGTTACACGTATAATATTGCTAAATTTGATAATATGGAAGAGACTATTAACTGTTTTAGAAAAGTCAAATATGAATATTAAATGCGATCAACATTTCATCTGAAGTGTCTTTCTACAAATAATAAATATATTCTGAACAAATTCTCAAATGGGTCGTCTTTCTATTACAATTTGCTGTTTGTTATGTCTTGAACATTATAAAGGTGTTTTCCTTTATGTTGTACCTGTTGAAAAAAAAGTTGCCCTGCAAACCAAGATAATAAATGGTTATCGTATTTATCATCTCGAATTATTTCGAAAATAATTTCGAGAAAAAATGTGTCATAAACATACGTTTGTGATTACTGTGTCCATTTTTTCATGCGAATGGTTTTTAACGGGATTTAACGATTTGTTATATTTTCTCAAAATTCCAGAACATTCAATACTTGTTTATTGGTAATGTAAACATATGGAGCAAAACAGGTCTTCTAGTTATTTCATATTTGTATTTCAATTATGCTAATTACAATATCTGAACGAAAACCCATCACGTTATATGAACCAATGGCACGATAACGTATATAATATCTAGACGGTACGTTATGCCAGTAACGTGCAGATTGTCAAGTCGATGAATCATTCAACTAAACGGCCAATATTAATGTATTGTGCGGGTATAACATTGAGTGTTTCAGTGTAATAGGCCTTTTGAAAAACAATCAATACTTAAACCACATTAAAGCCTTGAATGCCTGCTCTACGTGATTTTCACATCAACGACATGAATTTTATTCGATTTTGTTTTGCTTACCTTTAATGTAAATAAATCTCTCGCATTCGTTATAGAAAACTCCGGGCATGAATTCGTTGTTCTATAATAAATAGGTTAATTGTGTTATCAGATGAAGTAAACGAACTTAGTGTATTCCGACATTGTGTTCACATTAAAGAGGTAAGCATATATTATATCCTTTTCTTTTTTCTTTTATAAACCTGAATTTCTTAAATGGCATTGAATTATTTGTAAATGACGGCTGTACGATATTAGGCCTTACGTGTCGGTAAAAATAACGCATACTCACAATACTTGACATCGTTTATATTCAATGTATTACTATCAAACCACTTGTGGCTAAAGTGTCGTTAATGTTATTGATGAGATGATTACATTTACCTACCAAGCAATGAATACTGACGCAGTACATAAATGTTGTCTATGGCACGGATCCCACCTTGGGTATCGAAGCTATGGATCCGGTAATCGGGCAAACAAACACGAAGCTTTCAATTGTTATATTTCTCAAAATGTTCGGCACGTTGCTTTTAGCAGGTATCATTTAATTATAAGAGAGAATATTAAGGATTTCTCAAATTAATTGCAGACGTTATATGTAGACGTTATTGTAGGTCACTCGTTGTGTACATTCTGTAGTCATAATTTTATATGAACTATCTATAGGTGAATGTTACTGTAGGATAATTAAATATTACCCACTAACTTATAGCGGTGTAGGAGCAAAAAATACGGACTGTACTGATACGTATCTGACAAAGCTGGAAAGATGCAAAACATGCTCGTATTGACCTACTTGTTGGACACATGTGTTGATCCATTAAATATATATTAATTCAATGTATCAATGTAAATTTAAGAATGTAATATTTTCTTGAGCGAAAACTTGTGTCATGCTGACAACACAAAATTTGCTCAAAAAGTCATACAAAGACAAAAAACTTACACACTAAAATGCGTGTTCTCCTGAATAAGACGTGTCAGCGATACACAGGTCCATCAAGTACGCAATAAAGTTGCTTGTCCAGGACAATTGAATTCAATTATAGTTTTGTTTTATTGCTATTTGTTTTGGTGATACATTGATATTGAATAAATTTTTATTTACATGCAACGAACGATGTTTAGTTCAGTTAGTTTTATCGTATTCAACCGTTACAGTAGTATATTGCATAATTTTCGCTCGATAACATGCCAAATACATAAATTAATGATAAAAATAAGTTTTCTCCAATTTATGCAGATGTAATTTCTAATACGATGTGTTATTTGCAGAGTCGGTGACGATTGCTATGCACACGGTTGTATCGCGCATAGTAAACATCGTAATTAAAGGTGCTGAGTTTAAACTAAAAATGCGCGATACCTTGCACAAAGTACGTATTATTATTTGTGCGTTCATATATTTATATGACAGTTTCTGTTCAAGCTATTGTAACATTTTTAGTGCTCACGCATTGTCTTTATATGGAACCAACTTATTCCGAAATGTCAACCCTTACACATGCCCACGGTTATTGGACTTACAATTTATTGACCGAAGTTGCCGAATTAATTGAAGTAATGAAGTAGTACAGATTCGTCAATACGGGCACAATTATTTTTCAATAGAAAACTAATTAGTCGATTATTTTTTTCTATCCTTAATATCTGTGTACATGTTTATTCATGTGCAGCGTATTTATCTTCAATATATATTCTGCTAATAAATAAGCACATGAAATGCATTCAACTATCCGTGATGAAAGGTACTTATACAATAAATATACATCCATTATTATCAAATTAACTTTCATAATATGCCTGAACTAAACAGTGCCTTAAAACACTGTCGGGATTTCTCCGTACTACAATAACATACAAATTATCATACATGCGTGATTATTTCGACACAAACTAGTGCCTTTGTGTAAAAACATTAGTGATTATCAGAATTGTTTTCTTAAGTACGTTTAAATACTGGATATAACAGATTTTAATTAAATTATGTCGTTTATTAGCCGTCGGCAACGGAAATGGGATGTTTTGTATTCCGTTTACTACCTCTTAATATTGGTTGTATCTGTTAAATTGTTAATTTGTATACCATATACACCACACCACAACAATCAAATGCTTGTGTATACTCAAAAAGCTACATCGCTGAAGGATATAAAGATGAAAGCATTAGTAATTAACATTTATATATTCATCAGATCTTTATTGACAATTTACTAATACCTCGGTTTGAGTCGGATTATCGGTCCATATTTAAAACTCTTACTCTCCAACATCGTTTGACATAAACTATTTATGCAAATTATACACATTATAAATTATAAGTCATTCTAATAAGATTGCATTGCATAGTTTCGAATTGGAAGCTAAAAAAGCGTGTAATAATATGTATCATATTATGTAGCGAATTGATATTAGCCACGTACATAAACTAAATACTTTAACTGCATGGAGTTTATGAAAAGAAAAACCAATATTTATGATCAATTATTTCATTGGATTTAACTTAACATAAACAATCCAACTTGAGTTTGGTAAGGGAATTCGGTCACATTGGCGTTTCATGCATCATAGAAGAAGAGTGTTCTTAAGCGTGTGAGTAGTTTATTCTTTAAAAAAAGAAAGAATTATTTGAATACATATACGTTAGTTTTCAACCATTATTGAATTAGCCTCATAGTAGTTTTAAACATAAAATGAGAATACTTTAAATGCACGTGCATACACGCGCGACAGCAAGACCTAATGAACAAGTCATTTAATAAACCCGATTTTGTTATTTAGGGGACACCCCTGATGATCTTTCAATTTTTGTTTTTATCTTATAAATAGCATCCTGAACGTTTGATTGACATTCGAACAGACCAGTATGACAACTTAAAGGCGATAGCATTACGTTACAATTTGTCCGAGCCGCTGGTCGGATTTATATAGTTGATATTGCAATTATTCTTGTGCAAACAAATATAGAACAGCTATTCCGTTGCTTAAATCAATCGCCATTAAAGTCTTCTGGTTGAATATGTCTTGATCAATTGCCTTGGTGTTCCTTTGACTGAACTAAGTTGTCCATGAACTTTCATGAACTTCGGACCTTCGGTAAACGGTTCCGGAACGTCTTTTAGAAGAAACGGTTTCAATATCATGTTGATATAAAATTTCTTTTCATTTAAGTTCCTTTTGTTTATGAAGTACCAGCTCAAACCATTTGACCCGCTTTACGAACTTTACGTATTACGTATGTTAACTTTAGACGGTACGTGATGACAGTAGCGTGCAGATTTTTCAAGTCGATAATGCATTCAACTAAATGACATATTTAAACGAATCGTGCCATTGTAATATTAAAGCATTAGTATTTCAATGGTGAAGGCCTATTGTAATACAATCAATATCAAAACAACGTTTAAGACATTACCGTAATATAATGCCTGATTTACGAGATTAAAGTCACGTATTCCATTCGATTTTTTGTATAACTACCCTTTTATGTATTAACAGCTATTGCATTAGTAATGGTCTGCGAAAAAGATGATAATTGTCCTATACAAAGTAGTTAACAAAGTTCATGTATTCCAACATCGATTTGACATTTAGGTGGTAAGCAAATATTTAATAAGCATAGGGTTTGTTTTATAAACACACATTTTTAACCAATTACTGACATCTATATGTCGTTTTATATCCATTGTCAGTTTGAAATTATTTATAAAAGTACAGCTGATCGACGTTGCAAACCAGCTGTTGCAGTATTATTGTTAATTATATATACGATATAATTACATTGAACTTTCCAGCAGTGATTACATAGACAGTATCCAGATGTTGTCTATAGAACAGAGACCACCTTCAAGTTGTTAACATCAGCTTCTCGTTCCGGTAATGATGAAAACAAACACGATTGTAAGAATTGTACTGTTTCTCAAAATGTTTTTGCACGATCATTTCAGCGGGTATATGATAATTTAAAGCGAGAGTACTAAGGACTGCTTTAATAACAGAAGAAAAGAATCCCACGGATAATGAAAAAATCCCATGGAATTATGCAAAAATCCCACGGGAAGACCAACTTTGCTTAGACATTTCGTAGTAAAAAAAAACACAATTTTGTCGGCAAAAATGATCAATATTGATGAAAAATAATACTTTTATCGCAAACTTGATCTCAAAGATACAAAAGGGTACTTGAGTTTGCGAAATATCGGTTTGGCAAAACATGCTCGCTGGGCATTTTTCAGCAGTAAAACAAGATATCAGTTTGTTGTGCCATCTAGCCCATATGATTAACTAGCTTAGTAGCGATGAAGCGTGTTAATCAATGTTACTAAGAAACATCTTTAAAACGATAAAGCGATTAATGAGACAAGAAGCGGTGTTGTGTGTGTACAGATATTAATAATGTTCGAAAACGTGTATGTGTTATTGTTGTGTTTTGAAAAAAAGGTTGCTTTATTTATATAATTTGTTTTCATTTAATGCCGTTGTGTTTTACGTAAACTATTGTAGCATCGGTTGAGACAATTTTCTTTATAGAGTTATATTATTCAATAAATGCAGGAATTTTAATATACCGTTTATATATTTAATATATCTTCATCGATGAACTTGTACTGTTTACTTCAAAATTGGGCTTTTTGAAGGTTCCCTTACTGTTCGAGTGTTCGATGTTTCTTAAGAAGATTATTATGCTTATGTTTGATAGCCTTAACTTTAATTTTACACATACATGTGTTTGTATGTTCCCTTATTAAACAAGATGATTAAAAGTAGACGATTTGTTTATATAAAACGTTAATACTTTGAAGCATTGTATAACTTTAAAATCGCTTAAACTGAAACTTTGTTTACACATGTTTACACATATTCACCAACTATTATTAGACACACGAACATAGAAGGAATAAGACAACATCTCAGAGTTGAATAATCAAATGTACATTTGATGTCGCTAAATGGCGTTTATGCGAATTGCACAACGTAACAAATACAACTACAATAACAGTCTCGACCACGTGTTAGTCATTTAAAACAACATACATTTAATTGTTTGCATTCATAAGTCTAAAATGGTTTGATATATAAAACCACAGACCAGTTCAAGCCGATTTGCTTATCAAAAGCTCATTATAAGACGATATACATTTTATTGATACAATGATACATATGTATCATATTAATCAGGCGTTTTATAAATTTATGTTGAAAAACTGCTGTTCTGTTGTGTAAGAAAATATATAAATGAGCTTGACAAAAGTGTAATCCTATTTTGAAATATGTTGTTTCTATTTATGTTTCTTAATTGATTGTCTGATCATTTAATAAAGGTACCGTAGTTTTTTCATCTTACCACCTGTCGGTTACTTAATCTTCTGAAACGCAACACCTGTTCACTTGAAAAGATATTTCGTGATGCTTGTATTAATGTTCGCGCCCGACTCGCTTAAATGTTTCAATTGCTTCCTCTAACACCTGATATGCTTTTCAAGGGTGAGAAGGATACATATTATGTCGATGAGTTAAAATTGAAAACTTGCAATGGTTGAACTATCCGATCGCTTTAGCTTTTATAACTAAGGTTTGAAATTCCCAAGTCAAAACGTATTCAATTCGTTTCTCTTGGACATTTATATTATTTTACACAATATCTCGGTAAATCACTTTCTGTTACGTCTTATGTTTCTATACGTCTAAATATAATTGCTGAAACATTAAGTACGTATTTGCCGAGGTGGTCGCGCATATTAATTGAATTATAAAATCTATAATATTTTCCAATTTCTACGTGAAAAGGAACACTATTAGTCCACGGTTCTAAACTATTTTACTTATTGAGGATGTACAGTTTCATTATGCTGCGATATATTTACCCACATGTAAAAACATGATAGAATAACTCTTTTGTATAATAAAGGAAATTTGAAACAATAATGTAGTGCTAGAACATTGTGGAAGAATTCTTAAATTACGTTTGGGCTTCGGTGTCACCACAGTTTGGAATTAAATGAATATATAACACCTGCTTTCAGTTGTGTCAAGACAAAGTATTTGACTTAACATCTTACCGAAGATAAGCTGTTTATCTTTATTTCCTAATAGGTTATCGGTTTTAAACAATTGAGGTAGATTTTGAAACAAAAGTGTAAAGATGCAATTCCATGTTCACCTAAGAGATCAGTTTTCACAAAGCACACATTCTAACTGCGATGAATATCTACAGTATTAACAATTTAGCCCCTTACCTTTGTTTAATCGAATATTTCCGACCTATAAAGCAGTATTTAAAAAAAATGAATATGCTTACTTTAAAACCGAGAAAATATCAATCTTTAGAGGAAACATGTAAGCCTACTTCGGAGCCACCTCGTTATCAATATCTTCTTCCAGGTCGGGCGAATGTTTCCCGAAACAGGATTATTTACCATGGTATACGATATACTGTTTGTGTTATGCATTGCACATGCCAGAACAGTATTAACAGTTCGAGTGTCTTCACATGTACATACGTGTTTTTCTGCATATTGGGTAAATTGCATTGATAAATGGTATGTTTGGAAAATATTGTTTAACAAATGATGGCGTTAAAATCATAAATTTTGACTGTACGAGCCTTTTTGCATTCGATTATTCTCTCGAAATACGAAATCAGCAATGATCAGGATAGATAACTGAAGTGGAATAATTTCTGCAAATGGCGAAAGCTTTTTCCGCCTAAAATCAACACATTCATCACTTTGGAAATTTGATTGACAATTATTTCGAGAAAAAATGGTAAGCTGGCAATTGCCGTATTTGTCACGTTTGTCCAGCAAATATGTTCCAAATTGAAGACAAGTGTATGTCCCGAGAAGCGTGACCTCACCTACTAGAAGGTATTTCTTACTCCTATCGGAAATAAATGCAGTATACGCACGATTTATTGGTTTGATGTTTTTTGTATTTTTCTGGCATGTTTGCCTTTGGTTGACATTTTCATTCCGAATTTCGTGATAAATAAAAAATTTACTTAACAATAAATAAGTCTGTTGGCATTTTATGTATGTTGTAGAATGCTTGATAACGGATATACATGTGTATTATGTCCAGGAGTGTGGACTGTGGTATAATTCTTATTGTGTACCAAAATGTGCTAAACCTCGTTTAAAAAAAAAGGAATTTTCCAGAATTAATTTTTTATTTACGATTAATGTAACACGTGATTTTAAAGATAAACGTTTGGATTCCAAATTGTTTTGATTTACTGTGCTAGTCCTTTTGTCTTATTTGTCATTTTTAAATAAAGGCGTTAGGTGTAGAACAATGTTTTTTCCTCATGAAGTATTTTTTTGTAAATATTCAGATGCGATTTAAAAAAAATGTAGGAAACACTTTTAAAGTTAAACTTAATGCGCTGATCGTTCGTTAAAGTTAACATTTTGCCAATTTTGAACACAGACATAATCTTGTTTGGTAGTTACTTGATATAAATCAAATTTGAGTAGCATTTCAGACGTTTACATTGTAAGCATGTGTTTGAAAGGCAGACGTGTTTTATTCTAGTTGAAAACTATTTTATACATTTATATGTACACAAAAGTAGAAGTCTTCCGCTGATCAGTTGGAATGCAATTCAACATCTTTATATTAGTTGCAATCACATTCCATCAGACAATTGGGGACGTCTATAAAGCTAGACATATAGCGTATATTATGTTTAAATTCCTCATACAATTGTCGCGACATTTTTGCATTCTCCCTAGTACCAACTTGAAAATCAACCGTCCATTTTATAATGTTTACAAATGATAAATAATAAAAATGATGATTTGGAAAATCATCATTTTTATTATTTATCATTTGTAAACATTTGTGTAACAGTTTAGCGTAAGTTGTAAATAGTGTTGCATTATATGTATTGAAGCACTCATAACCATATAATCAAAGTAATTATTGGTCAGCAATCTTTGGTAGAATCACCGATATTTATATGCACGAGTTATTACATCGAGCTGTACAATGTTGGAGATTTTTAAGAACTTGAATGTGTACAGAGAATCAAGTATTTCCAGTTTTCTTTCTTAGCATTTATATCGAAATATACACCCGTACACCCATACCTGTTAATTTGAAAGAACGTATGGTGCTGAATGTGCTGGATTTTTTTTTCACGAATATTTAGACAGGTATACACAATAACAATGTATGGCATATCTGACAGTGATAATTTATCTCTATGTTATGTATTTGGGAAGTTAGCATATCGATTTTAGATTGGAGACATGATGGGTTATTAAATCGTTTACGCCTGGATAACATTAGCATTTCTGCACGAGATATAATTTAATATATTACATAACAAACCAAACGATCTAAAAATAACATTAATAACAACATGCAACATATGCATTTTGATGCTCGCGAATATTGTGTTATTTAGTTAGTTTTAGCCGGTTGCGATTGGGTTTTCTTATTGCGACATTACTGGTCATAAAGTGTCATCCTTAAATAGCATAATTATGCAATCATTAGAGACTAGTAAGGAACGACTGTTTCCGACTAAAAAATCAATATAAATCAAACACTATATCCGGATGTCTTGTGAATACGACAAATGACTGTCAAATCACGTTTAATCATAGATAATGCGATTTGGAGTTATTACATTATATTTAATAAAGTAATGGAATAACTATTCCAGCAATACGTTGCTTATGTAATAAAATAAATATCCACATATTAAATTTCAGCTCAAACCTTATAAGTCACTTGGTACATGTTAATTGCATATTTCATGTTCTATTTACGTTGTCTATTCGACCGACATAAATCTTAAGATATCACGTCAATACACACTAAGTATTTTGTTACAAAGATATTCTCTGTTACTTATTATCTTTACATTTTTTGCAAAGATTAGTTACCTTTGTCTTGTGCGTTCGTCAAGATTATTATCATTCAAAATAATTTATGAGGTCCCATATAAGCGTATAAGAGTTATTGTTATTATTCTAAATGTGTTATGTTAACAGCTTTTTAATATCACATGCTAACTAACGTTGAAGTGTGAAACGCTCGTCTTTCGCACGTTGTATTCTTAATTGCTTGATACATCAGCTTAATTTGCTTTAAGTACAGGCACTGACAAAAAACTTATGCTGATACATTAATCATGAATCCGTGATCGATTTTGTCCAAAACTATTATTGACATGTTTTACTGATACCACAGCAATTATATTTTAATAATAACTACTTACTATCCTACTGGTAAAAATATTATACTCTATCTAATAAATTTATATAAATCAATAAACCATTGGCAAAGCCAGCATTCATCCACAACCAAAATGTACCTAATAACAATGAATACCCTTGTCCACAGATACATATTAAGTTAGATACGTTATTGGTAAGGAAAGCTTGGTGAGAATAAGCCATGTGTTTTTTCATGACTAGGTTTCAATATATTGAATTGATTAAACATTAATTTGATGCAAATTATATAAAATAAGTTGCATACAGATATGGGAGACTACATTTGTAAGGCTATGTTTACAATCCAGATTTAGTTTTAATAGCTGTCAACAGAAAGTGATGACAGTTTGAAACCGTAAGATAAATTGTCTTAAATTCAAACAACAATTGTCACATATAGCTTATGTTGTCAGGACACACAATAACTCATTGCGATTTTGAAGAGCCAGAGCCCCCAACATGTGTATACAGGAAAAACAAACATTTATATATTCATGAAAACATGTGCATGCATATTTTGCAAATAACATTGATCAAGGTACGTTTCCAAATTATTGGTTTTCAAATAATGTCATTAGCATCATTTTATTTTGACGTTAAGAGTTTTTTGGTATCCAAGTTTTTTCTTAGAAATAAAATAATCAATGAGCATGATACACAAAACCCGTTCACTTTTGTATACAAATAGTGGGCTCTTTTTTCCGCTTACCAGCCACAAATGCATCACTTAGGCAATATGATTGACTAGCGTTTGGAGAAAAAATGTTAAGCTCACAATCGCCGTAACTATTCAGATACTCTCGTCCTGAAACATGTTCCAGAGAAAAGAAAATTGTGCGTTCCAAGTAACGTGATCTCACGTATAGAATGTATTTCTTTATCCTAACACACATCGATAAAAATGCAGTAAACGCACGATTTGTTCGTAGCTGTATTGGTTGATATCGTCATTCGTGATAAATGAACAGTTTCCTGATGACAAAATAATGCAGTTGGTATTTTCTGTGAGTTGTAGAATGCGTGATCAATGCAATTCATATGTGTAAATGCAATGGACTGTGGTAAAAAAATCGTTAAACATGTTCAGGCAAGGTTAAATGACAATATACTATGCGCAATTAATAACAACATTATGACTTAATTATTCGTTTAATTAAAAACAATGTTAAAAGTACAATGATGTCGAAATATGTGTATTGTTACAGTTCTTGGGCCATAATTGAGATATTTAAATGACATCATTTCGTGTCACCAAACGTGTGTTTTAATACTATAGTTAAATTTAGTTTGTATTAAGATGCGGTAATTTAAAATGTGGCGAAATACTGGTTTTGTTTAGCTAATTGCGCTCTTCGTTCCTTAATAATTCCCTATTGTGCACAACGAGTGAGTTGTGTTGCTAATAACATTTTCTGTAAAAATTTAGTAATGGAATATATTTTGTTTGCATTTATTTTGCTCATTTTGCGATAAAAACGATGTTTTAAAGAATCGAGTTAGAATATCAATGCAGACAGATTTATCCTACATTTGTAATAATGCGTACTATTAACATTATGAATAATCTGGAGATTAAAAGGCAGACTTGTTCATTGAGTCAAATACAGAAATCCTCCGCTGATCAGTTGAATGCAAGCGACAGCTTTGTATAAGATGGTATCAAATAACGTCATATAATTGGAGTAAGTAAATCAAATGCGTTGACTGTGCAGAAGTGATACTTATTGGGTGTCCAATGTAAATCACTCTGACTCAGCAGACGCTTTAATGCATTAATCAATCTTGCGAAGGATTCCGGAAACAGACGATGTATCATGACTACGATAATAATATGATTAGTATGTATTTTGTAGTCAGTTGATAAGCGACGGATATGAATCCATCCGTTATTGAATACTACATATCTGTATGCTGGCTGTGTACGTTTTTGATACCCGACTGCTGCAAAATGGTAAAGCATTATTTCCTTATTGGTGTACATGGACTCAGTCATTATTGGTTACTACTTATGATCAATATGTTATTGTCTATGAACAACTTACAATACACATAAGGGCTAACAATTGAACCGTAAGCTATATGGTTGTGGCCATAATATTACTCAATAATGAAGCTTTAAAAAAAAGTTCAATGAACATGGTAATACATTTAGTAAAAGGGACAAGGGGAACTTAACATGAGAAAAGACACGACTTGGTGAACCTTCGTGTGTGTGTGTCCGCTTTAGAGAAAAAACTCATCTTTTCACGTGGCCCGTAGTTCGTAGTACCAACAGGAAAAATATACATCAGCATTCTGTTTCATAAGTATGTGAACAAATAACCGTGATCATTATTTATTATTTGTAAACACGTCTTTACATATGCCGTGTTACTTATAAATAAGTGTTCATGATCTGTAATAAATAACTTGCTAATCGTATAACCAAACTAATAATTTACCAGCAAGCTGTGGCAGTTTCGCCATTATTTCAATGCACGAAATACACAGGTGACAAATCAAGCTGTATCCAGATGTTGCCAATGGACCTAACAAGATATATTCTTCAGTAATAGGTCCACGACATGTGCAAATTAGTCACACTTCGTAAATATATTGCATCGCAAAAGCAAAAGTTTGTCGTCGGAGATTTCTGTAGACCGTTTAAGTAGTAGTTAAAAAAATAATCAAGAATTTCAACAACCCGTACTTAGCAGTTAGATTAAAGTAAACAACCGTTTTTGTTACGTGTTTTGTATAAATGAACATTATTTTTCACGATTCTTTAGGAAGGTATACCACAAGAATAATTTATGGCATATCTGACAAAAGTAATTTATCCAAATACTATATATTTATGAAGTTAGCATATCGGTTTCAGATGGGAAACATGATATAATTCTTATTTTGTTTAAAACATTAATAAAATAAGCATTACTACACCCGAGATAATTTAATTTGTTACCTGACCCACCTAGATGAAAACCGAGCTAATAATTACAATAAAGAGCATGCACAAAGATATGCATTATGAATATTGCAATTCTTTTCGTCATTTACTTTGAATGTGGTTTCTTTGATGTTTAATTGCTTTGTTTGTTTGGAACTTATAAATGTATTAAGATTTTATTTATACCAAAATACCTATGTTTGCGTTTATTTATTCCTCTTTTGAACATTGTACTCGCCTTCTTATAAAGAGTTGCATACACTTCTATAAAATAATAAGTTGCGGAATTAATTATTAATTGCTTAAATAATCGTGCCATCAAATCTATCACATTTTGCATTCTTATATAGTGTTGATCTCCCAGTAATGGCATATTTACTATTATAAACAAACATTATTTTACAAAACGATTTAAGATAAGATTGTTGTTTAATTGGGTGACAAGAATATTGAACATTAAAAATGTTAACTGAATAAAATTGACAGACACTGTACTTGTATGTTTGCATTAATATAGCCGATGATGTACACATTGTTAGATCTTCGCATATCATCGACATGAAATATATTTGATTCCCCTTATGCCGAAACCAATTTATCATTACCCTAATAAGACACACATACTGTTACGTAAAAATAAACAAGCTTTTCTTCAAAATTAAAGATGAAACTAAATGTTCACCTCAGGAATAACATTTTACAGATTATACATTATCTAACCACGGTGAATTTCTACGTTGATGACAGTTCAGCCTATTAAGTTGGATTTATCGACCTATAAAACAATTTTATCTGAAGTTAATGGCATTCTTAAATTGAATACCAAGAAGAAAAGCTACATTTATATGTACGCTGTATTCAGGGTTCCGAGTCTTATTACCAGAGTAGCTCCAGACCAGTCAGAACTGCTCCTGACCTGCGGTCTGCTATGAGTCACGCAAGGTTACGTAGTCTCTTTTAAGGACAGCGTTGCTCCTGACCAGATTGCGCGATTGTGTCAAGATACATCAATACTGAACACATAATCCTAAGGCCCCTGTTGCACTTATTCAGCAAGACATGTGCTCTAAGAATTTCGCAAACATGAAAATAGAGAATAATAGGTTGTTGACGTGGATGGAGAATGGTTATCTGGCAAATCGGAGGATTCGGCTCACCCGATAAGATCCTCCGACGAGCCAGATAATCATTTTCCATCCACGTCAACAACCTATTATTCTATTTATCCTGTCACATATGCAACATCCGTTGAAATGTTTCTAAAATATCTAGTTTTCGAGTATTTTGTGTTTAAATATTTAATATGGTAAACATCACGCGCGAAAAAAAAACATGGTGACGTAACGTCAGGCAAAGCGCTTAGGCTAGCATCCATCATGTTAAGACACACAGAAATCGAGTTACTCGTTATTAATTCAATACACAAAGACGAAATTATGCTGTTTAAATAATAATGTTTAAACAAACAGTTCTTTACATGTATGTGGTATTTTATTAATAGAAAAAGTATATTTTATTAATAGAAAATAGGAAATGCATGCGCATGCGCGGATAGCAACTGACGGATATTCGAGGTCACATGGTCATCTAGCCTAATATCTTTTGGGACATTAGGTTACCTGGTTATCGGGCTGATTTAAAGGCATGTGGCAGGATAAAGATATATATCTTGATACACATATTACTTGATTACTGCCATTGGACATTCCGAGCGTTCAGAGTGTAGAAATCTGAAAGCGTATTTCCTTCATCTTAGCAATAACGTTACCAGTACAGAATACGTTTGGTTGATTGGCAACAGCTTTTTTATTTATCCATTCATTAAGTGTGGTTTTCTCACACTAGCTATAACATGTAATATAGTGTTATAGTGTTTTCGCACGACTTATATAGTATAAAATGAACTGCATTCATATGCCGTCATATCCAAAGCTTTAAACGGCCGAACTTGCACTTGATTTACAAAATCTAATTTAAATTCAAAGTGCAACTCATGAACATTTAATCCGCCGTCATGCAATAATGATGATCATTTGAATAATATTACAGCACATCTAAAGGTCGAATTACATATTGAACAAAAGTTTTTTATGAGTTGCGACACACGCTTCGTACCTGGTTAACCGGTAGTGTGTACTAGTTGTAAACTAGTAGTGATGCCTTAAGTCAAAATAAGAAATTTATCCGCGCATACAATGACACGCAGTTTGTCTCTTGAAATAGTCGGTTTAAACTTGCTTGTAAAATCTTATTTGGGTAGTGATACACTCCGAAGCTGTAGCGTATTTTTATTTATCTTTCTCAATGATAGGCGAGACTGTGCAATGACATATTTAAGGCAACGGTTTTAAAACTTAGGTATCCAATGTCAAAATGAATATATGTTTACAAGTTAATATGAATATTAGGATCGGTAATTGTATAAAGGTCGGACGAACATGCTGTTTGTGCAAGCTTACTTATTCTAAACGGCTTCGAACCGTTCAATCCTCATAGCGCGACTGATAATTGAACATGCTAGAAGGGAGTTATCTCGATTCTGCTAAACTAAACCAGGCTGACGTTTTCTTCAATTATAAATGAAAGCTGTAAAGAGAAATATGCTACATCGTTCATGTTAGTTGTTGAGTGTGCTAAGGTATTTGATTTCTAATAAGATGTACGTGCGCATGCATTAGTCGCAAAATAATTCTGCAATAAACAAACGATAACTCTTAAAAAATGGGAGACAACTCTGAAAAAGGGGAGAAAATATAGTAAAAATGAAAGAAACAAGAATAATAACGAATGCTTGATAACTGAAGATAGCACAATGTTTCGGATATATATAGAAACAGTTTAAACACGTGTTTTATTCGATGGAAAACTTGCAAAGTGGAGTTAAATGACCTTTTAGAAAACACTATAATTGTGTTGTGCAGACAGATGCAGGTAGGAAATCATACTCAATTTTGAAAATGATATGTGTTCATGTTAACGAATGACTTGTGTTATACGTGTATGGTCGGTATAGGCTGATGTCGTATCGTTAAACGTTATTATCCTTAAGCATGATTCCGGCTGAATACAGATCACAAGCTTTATAAGATGCGAATTAGTATTATCAATAATCAATATTTACATTCACTCTTACATTTCTGTAGAAAAATGAACGAGTTCATTTTGCGTAACCCGTAAGCCGGCAATACCGCCTTCGAAGGCAGAGCTTCTAAAATCGGACAAATGGTTTCAAGACTCTGACGCGTAGTTATACAGTGACTAATACATGTACTGTGATCGAACTACTTTTGTAAATATAGTAACAAACATGAATAAACATTACGCGTTTGTTTACTTTTGTTTCTTTGATGTTTTATTTCTCGATGTCTCGATTTATACGATCAATTTTCTTAGTTGTCAAATATTTCTTTAAAAATATATAACCGAACTAGCTTTCCGTATTTTATTTTCATCACTTTAATACGCAATTTATGACGTATCTTGTGTGACGTCATTTCGGTGACGAAACATTTTACGAAAGCAATATGGACGTGGTGGATTTTTTACAGTTCAATATTTTTTTAAAGCATCGAACGAATTCAAAACGTATTTCGGATGGTGTGTTTGTATATCGTTGTAACTGCATTAATCTGTTCTACAGCACAGTTTCAGCAGCAATCGTTGTTTTAATTTTCCAAATAATGTGCTACGTGTTATTATAATTAAAAGTAAAACTTCAGAACTCCTTTTCTTCGCGCAGGAATAATGAATAACAAATCCTTACGGGGCGGGTCCTAGCCGTTCCCGAAACTAAGATTTCATGTGTTGCCTCCCTAGAAGAATACAATTTTGAGTTGTTTTTAATGCTCGAATATGTTTTTATTATTTCAAATCAAAGGACAAATATAAATATATGCAGTATGAACGCTCAGGGCGAGTATTGAAAATTTACCGAGAATCGCTAGCGCGCTTCACGGCATTTTCAAAACTCGCCCTGAGCGTTCAAACTGCATAAACGCCCGAAAAATAAGAATCAATCCTTAATTATCTTCCAATATTACCACATACAGATATTAGTAACAGTGTGTAGGATCAGGTGACTTTGTGGGGTTCACAATTGAATGTTAATGGATGTGAACACACCGGTATGTTTTGTCCTTCTTTAATAATTTTAACTAGTGCATAAAAGATAGATTTTTTGTGCTGCATATGACAATGTAAATATATCAGAATTTACGTATTTAATAAGCATGTGTTCTTCGCCGAAAATTCGATGAGTAACGCATTTATGTACACGGTTATGCTGCACGGAACGTAAAATATTGGCACCGACTTCAGACGTATTCAGTGATTTATTCTTATATCTTAAGATATCGGCACACACTGAAAGAAAAACTGTCTTGTATGCATTAAATTGTTTTGCCAGTGTATTTCAATAGCTTAAGATATTTGAAAAAAGTTCTTAACGGTGTGTTTACATTCTGTCCAGCCCTTGTGACACCGTTGACCCTGCATCTGAGTACTGATTTCTTATGTCAAATATAAATTTTTAAGAGCTCATTTCTTGTAATTTAAGTTTAAGCGAACTCGGAATCAGCCTATTGCGTGTAATTGTTTGGACTTCCTCTCCGCCTATCGGCATTGTAAAAGTATGTTACTTTTTAAACGCTGCGTGGACGCATATTGGTTAACCTTTAAATATAAGGATGAGGTTTATGCATGCACGTTTCGTCTATTTCACCATGGTTTAAAAGTCATGTCAACATGATAAAATAAAAACAGAAGAACACGTGCTGTAAAAACTCAAAAGAGTAAATAAGTATTACTATATCACTCGGTTTATTCATTAGGCTTAAATCGTTTGTTTAGAAATCCCTGTGCCAATAATTGAATATTACTAAATCATTCGGTTTATTCATTAGGCTTAGGTCGTTAGTCTAGAAATATCTGTCCCTGAAAATAAATATTACTATAGTATTCGGTTTATTCATTAGGCTTTAGTCGTTTGTCTAGAAATCCATGTCTCAATTAATATATCCGTCTTCTATCTGTCAGAGAAAATATCTCGAAAGAACATACAAACCTACGATTTCATAAAAAATTGTATTAAGTCTATATTATATGCCCGTCCACAAAATTTCAATGAAAGAACATACAAGTTATGCCGACCAAACGTGGTTTATATAAACAAAATGATGACTTGATAGCCCGATACATGTAATATCTTATAAGATCCTTTTTGAAGTTTAACATGTACATTTGCGATAGATCTAAGAGTTTGCGTGCAACACGTGATTTCTTTGTTACATTTGTTCATGCGAATCGATTGTACATTAATAAAATTGATGGATGCAATTGCAATCCGAAACGGAACATTTATGTTCACATATAACACGTGTTAAAGACATTTGTACAAATGTTCAGTTACACGTTTGAACATGCAGAAATATCGCATGTTTACTCGATGAAGTATGATTATACATGGTAACCATTTGTTTATTGCCTTAAGATAATATGTTTCTAAATCAATGTGATGCAAGTTTGAACATTTTGTTTAAAGGGTAAAAATACAATTCTGAAAATGTAAGCAAATATTACTTTTAATTATTTGCCACAAACTTCGTGTGTGTTTTCATGTATGTGTATGTATTTAGACTTGTTTTGTTTTACATCTGGAAGTCTGATCTGGAACAAGTGATTTAGTTTGATGCACTTCCACAAGTTTTAACACTTATGATTTGTCTTAACGCCTCAAACGCGGTTACACATGTGTTATGCTTGCATACTCGAAGTTTTTTGTAATATTTAGTTTTAGTTTCATGTCATTTAGTGTAATGGATTCGTAGCTTCATAATCATAATTACAATTTGCTGACCCAGCTAACGTTTAACTTGTTGATATTTTCATTTGGTTACGTACATATTGTGCAATTCACTTAGAGCAAATGAAATTAATATATTATTAATGTGAAAATACTGAGCTAAGGCCGGGGATTGAACCCACGACTCTAGAGTGGTAGTCAGACACTTTAACCACGTCGCTAAACAGCAAGGCTGTTGGAAGTGACCTTACTTTTTACTACACTCCTCCCCTCTTTAATGATTCAAGGCCCAGACACGCACGCTACCGCATGGCCCTACCAGAAACCATTAAACAGCTCAGACCGACTCCCGCATTCACAGTACCTTTTTACCTCGTCGCCATTCATGTGAAAATACTGAGCTCAGACCGGGGATTGAACCCACGACCTCCAGAGTGGTAGTCAGACACTTTAACCACGTCGCTAAAGAGCTAGCCCAACAGCAAGGCTGTTGGAAGTGACCTTACTTTTTACTACACTATGTAGATTATGACATTGAACTTAGTAAACGAAGTTGGTTATCAACTGGTCCAAAATGCACAGTCAAAACTTGATTCTTTAGACTATGACATTTCTGTGACACGTCGATAGTACAACCCATACATATATATGGTTCAAATGAATTGATTCTGTATACTAGAACTTTTTATGACTCAAGGTAAAAACTACACGTCCTATCAAACATTACGTATGATGCTTATACCTCATATTATTTAATATCGGGCTTCCTATCATGTTTACAAGTGTATATCGACACCTTTCATTGTGAAAGCAATTTTTACTAGCGTATACGTGATATTTCGATACATTGGTATGCGAAATAGTTTGTCAGTGTCATTAGGATGTGTTGGTTTTGGGTTTCATTTTGAGTTCGGATTATCCGCTTTAGTTGTGCATACATATTCGTAATTTTCTTTTACAAACGACCCGCATTAGCTCGATAAAGCATTTAAGCACTTAATAACCGTGAAGGAATTAAGTCATGCGTCGAATGGATATAGATCGTTATTCAATACGGAAAAAAGAACACTCGTGAGAGCGTTTTCAGTAAAATTCATTGATGGGGTATATTATCCCTCATGAAATACGAAATGTATTGATTGCATTTCCTTCATGTGATCTATATATGGCGTAATGGAGTTCATTAGCAAACCAAGTGCATGTAATGAAGTCATTTTGTTGTGAAACAAGTTTGTCACTAGAATGGATGACATTCAGTAAAGATTAGTATGTTATGGGTTGTTGTCTTTTTGCTAACGAACAACTGTATATTTTTCAAGATTTTTTTTCTGAAGCCAACGACACTAATGTCACTGCATAATACATGGACAGTCTAATGCGCGATCTTTGTTGAAAAGATGAAGTGGAATTAAAGAGCTGTATTAGTCATGCTTCAATAATGTTAAGTTCAACAATTCCATACTTAAGGTCTTAAGGAATCACCCCAAAAAAGCTACACAGAACATTGAGCTGCGTCATACGAAAATGGGTCTTATGTTTATGCGGTCAGCATAGCTCCAATGAAGGCTGCGCAATCCCACAGCCTGGTAAGGAACTACGCTTTTCGCTCTTTGCAACGAAATGACATTGTACGTCCATCTCTCATGTTGTAATTTAACAGATATGCGTGTTGTTACGCATTTTTGTTTGACATGTTAAGCAATACTATCTGACTACACTTTCTTGTTACTTTAGTATGCTACATGTATAGTATGCGATTTTTGTTTCAATTGCAGCATAGTATAAATATATTTAATAAGTTTATAATATAATATAAATATAATAATTAAGTTACCTGTGATCTGCGTTTGACTAAGCGCAATAATGATATATATATTGGAATGCTAATGCAGTGATCGCAATTTCAATATTTTCTTTGATAGCTTATCGAATATTGTGATTCAAATAGTATAAACCGAGGGCATGATCGGGATTTTTTTTTCACTCATTCTTTGAATTACAAAATTACATTCAATTGTAAAATTAATAAACTATAGCAAATACATGTTGAAATTTTTGCTTACATCATTTTTGACAGCCTTTTAAAAAGTGTTCGATCTTAAAGAATATTTCATTATAAAACTTCCATTGCTTGTGCAAAACATGCACCATTATATGGCTACACAAGTGTGCTGTTGCAGTCGTTTTGTTGTCGTACTGTATAATTTACAATACTAAGTTTTCTTCAATATATTGTATCACAAGTTGCGTGAATATGGTTGTCGAAGTATAAACTCTGATGTAAATCTATTTAGTTTTCTGCAATACCTTGTTTCACATTAATTACGGTTTGGTGATTTACTTCAACGATAAATAACATGAGAAAGAGTTGAGAAGATAAACAAACATTATCCATATACGTCATTCATTTCATAATAATGCAATACTTTATCCACAATCTGGTTCCGACCATTGTGACCCTGAGATGAATTAAGTAAGTAACAGGATGCGAGTTATTCACAGCGTCAATTTTATTGATTCAATGAATGTGTACTTAAATACTGTGGCGTACACCATAATTCGACGTGTTTGTTTCGTATGCAAGTGTTTATAAACGAATACACTGAACTTCGATTGTTGCACAGCGAGTTATTATATTGATATACTATTTAATAAGTTCGTTTTATAGATTACACTGTCTGACAACAAATGGAATACATAATAAATTACAACACCAGAAGTATGCATACAGTCCATTCAAGTAGCAAAACCCATTTCAATATGAAACAACAAAACAACTGTTTATTGTAATGGATATTTAAGAGCATGACAAATGTTCAGTATTTCTGTTTCCTCACACATATCATAACTCCAACGAAAATTTGCGAATCTGAAACAATTTTTTTAAATTTTGTCAATTTACCAAAACGAGAAAAAGTCCCTTTAATATAGATCTAGTAGTTAGACTAGTAAAATGAATTACCCGTCGCAGCAATTGACACGTAACTATCATTTCAAATATTCGGTTAAAATCGATTCAAATCAAGATATATAGCGCTGTTTGGGTGATGTACAGCTGAAAAGCATTTGGCTTATTTGGCGCATTCATTGAAATTGCAGCGTAAATTAATAGTGTTATAAATAAGGCCCCACGGTTAATGTGAAAATAGGTGTAGCGGGCGAGCGTGCGTGTATCGTTCGCTTTGAAAACAGGGGTCGGTGTTTGTACGAAAGTCGGCTAAATATGCTGACTGTTAAAACTTAATGATTTGCAACTTCTGCAAAAAGTTTGTTTCGAGATTGATGTCACGAAAAGCTGGCAAGAACTTCGCGAATCTGCTTCACGTAGTCAGGTCATATGCATTTATAATAACACGTGATGTATGCAAAGAGAAACACACACGTCGTTTTGTGTACCAAGACCTCATACGATTGAAACTTAATTTTGAAGACATCTATACAAATGTCGTGTTAGTTTATGTTGGCATACTACAATTTTTAGCGATTGAAATATAACAAGCTAATATGAAGCGTGTTTTCTTGCATTGGTGAGAAATAAGTATCGACTACGTGCATATAATGATGGACGTTTATGTAGGGATCAGTTAATCATTATTTCGCGATGCCTTTGTAATTTATCTCATACTTGAGACACAAGTAATGTTAAGGCAGCGCACCTCTAATGGGCACATATCCAAATATAATTTAATTAATTAATTTCCCAATCAGCATCATTTCACTGTACTACATGCAAATTTGTAGGTAGGCTTTCCATGCTTTAAAAAAAAAATACCGATTTTTTCAAAACCACCCTCACGCTCGGCTTTTGTCCAGTTTATTTTCACCCCTGGGGTATATAAAAGTTCCATAATTCATTCAAATTTCCAAATATGGGCATGCAGTTGGTGTGTACAGATGCAGTAAAGGTGTTTAAAGTTTAACAAGATAAAATAAGTATTATTTTACAGACATTTATTTTTTACAAATTTTAATCTTTGGAATAGCGCCATGAAATGTAAGTGATTTCAGCCAAGTAAAAATTGGGTCGGTTAAAAACAAAGTGTCATAAAATTCAAAAAAGTATCATTCAAGTTATATTTTAAACTTAGGTTTGATAGAAACACTATATTCAGCAAAAATACCAAAATAATAGACAGATTTACCGTTTACTTTTTGAAATAAAAATAAAAATGCAACATGCATCATTCGTATTTTCAGCAGTAAATAAATCAATTTAGCAATAACGTTGTTTTAATTTTAAAATTGAAGGATGTGCATACAATTTTCAACATATTTAACAATAAACATAGGTTATGTGCTATATTAAATCAAATTACGTTAGAAAAGAAATAAAACGCGTCGCAAAAAGTATGCGATGTCGGCAGGAATCCAACCTGCGCGGGAAGATCCCAAAAGATATCAAGTCCATCGCCTTAACCACACGACCACGACAACTTCACATCAGTGCAAACTTAAATTAGATATCCATAAGTAAACAGGTAAAAAGGCTCGCTCGATCTTTTAAGAAATCGCGAAATCGTATTTTTCAGATGATAATTGGATCAAAGTCAATATTTATAGTGAAAATAATGTAATCTAAATGAATGAGTTAAACATATATCAAAATTCGAAGTTTGACAAAAATAAAATGCATCTCTCGGAAATAAGCGATCATTGAAGATCGGCAATGATCGTAAAATAAATCGCGGGAAATCATTAGAGGTGCGCTACCTTAAGAGTGCCTCTATGTCATATTCATGAGTGTCTCTACGTCATAAGAGTGTCTCTACTAGACGACGTTACGGGTTACCGTTAGTGCCATCGTGGTTATACATTAAAATCCACAGTGCGACAATGCGATAGTGCGATAATACGATGGAGGCAATGCGATAGTACGATGGCAACAATGCGACAGTACGATGGCGACAATGTACGATAGAAAGGTATTCCGTACTGCGTCATACGAGTCTCTGTACCTCATTGGCAACACACTGCAATCAGCAGCTTTTAAGAATGTCAATAGTTTACATTATATAAATATTACATATCTGACAGGGTGACAGTTAATTTGTCAACTTGAGGAAATACTGTCAACCGAGCCAATAGTGTTGTTTATTTTATTATACCGAAAAAGCTATTCAAACACGAACAATTTATATCAACCGTGAACAATTGTAATATTTAATAATTGTATTTTATTTCAGCAATGAAAAACCATTAATATTTTGATATCAATAATTATAGTACACTGGTTAACATGGTCGTAATGGTCTAGTATAATTTTTTACGCACGTGATTGCTAAGGTAGCGGGCGACAGTATTTTTTTAAGCGGGCGACAGTATTTTTTGAACAGTATTTTTTTTCCCGCTGGGTCTGACAGTATTTCTATCATCTATGTCACGATGGCCGATGTGATTTTAGCATTGTGAATAAAAGTGAGGTATAATAAAACAACATGTGTCCGATGTATATTCTATTCTACGTTGATTTAAACTTAACAATATTAATAGTTTATGCAATTTAAGCTACAAGCAAAGACTACTGTTTTCACAAACTAGTAATACTGAGTTACTAAATATAAGTTGTATTTATGGTGTGTTTCATAAAAGTAGAATACAGCAGTGTTGTCAAATCGGACGCGAACGCTTTAATAATCGAAGGCACGCCCAATTGATGGAAGAACTGTTACCCAGGTGGTCATTGATGGCTCACAGCTTAATGTTGAGGCCAGCTTCTGCTAACTGGGTGACACGCTATGTGCTGGGGGAGGCTGCGAACTTGCCATCATCACCCGATGCTGCATTGCATGGGGAAAGTTTAAGAAGCTCCTACCAATACTGACGTCGAAGCATGTTTCCCTTAAAATCCGTGGCAACGTGTTCAACGCTTGTGTCCGTTCTGCCATGTTACATGGTAGTGAAGCGTGGGCACCATCCGCTTCTGATCTACAACGACTTCGTAGAAACGACAGAGCAATGGCCCGCTGGATCTGCGACAGCAAACCTGACGACGGAGTCCACACTGACATGCTGTATGGCAAACTAGGGTTACGTGAAGTCACTGCATCACTGAGAGCCAGACGCCTGAGGTGGTATGGGCATGTCGAGCGTGCCTCCTCTTGCATTCAATCTCGTAGATGGCCATTCCTGGTGCTAGAGGTAGAGGGAGACCAAGAAAATCGTGGTCTGACTGTATTAAGGATGACCTGCACATCTGTGGCATGGGAAACACTGACCCACAGAACAGAGGAGCGTGGAAATCAGGGGTTAGACGCTCTAACCGCCTTCTGCCTACCCTAACTACTTGGACTAATCCCGCAGCAGATGACAAATTAACTCAGGATCAAGTCAAGTCAAGTGTTCATTACTATCAATGAAATAACAATGATGGAAAAATGTGTTAAAAATAAAACTCGAATCCCACAAACGCGCATTTGTGTTATTGCATTATACATAACCAATAGATCATATCACTTGATTTTTTTAAAGGCAACGTGCTGAAACTTTGTTTGGCAACTTACGAGGTAGAATATAAATGCGGACTAAAATTATTCGATGCTGAAGGCAATAACAAATAAATGTGTTTCGTTTCATTCACCGCAAATCAGTATTATTAAACGCCGAGTCGGGATATACAGCGGGCGTTGTACTCGTGTTGTTTAATTACAAAGATACCATCAATCTGCTAAATATGTGTTCGATGTGTGGAATGTGGGTGTAAAAGCCTGCAAGCCATTTAATGTGAAGATTTCGAATAAAATTACTTGCAACTAGTACTGACACATCAGCTTCTTCAGGAAATTGTGAGCAGGTAAACCGCCCGCCTCGAATTACTGAAAAACAGCTGCACATGGCCATAAATCAAAACCAACAGTTAACAACACAAAGTATAAAGGACGCCTGAAGTGTCAAATACTTAGTATGAATGTTAATGTTCCAACTCTTAAAATATCTCGTTCGCTTCATCAATCAATCTACGACTTTTGTCTAAGAATAAGCTGAGATTGCAAGTCTCAAATGCGGATGAGTATTCACTGTTTGCTGGCACAACATTTATTGTGTTTTGCTTCTGTCTTATTATTCAAAAGATTCCGAGTGAGTGAACAAGCGTCCATTTATCTTTCATGTTTAGATGCTTGCAATTGGGATTGTTATTCTCATCTTAAAGATTGACTATAGGAGATGTTGTTTTTTATGCTCCCCCAAAATTTATTTTTGGGGGAGCATATAATCTCCGCTTCGTCTGTCCGTCCGTGTGTCTGTGTGTCCGTGTGTCCGGCCGTGCACAATTTTTGTCCGGGCTATTTCTCATTAACTGATGAACGGAATTCAATGAAACTTTATGGGAAGCTTCACTACCAAAAGGAGATGTGCATATTATCAGCGGGATCTGGTCGGATGATTTTTCACAGAGTTATGACCCTTTGAATTTTTTTTAATTTTTTCATTAACTGTACATATAGTGCAATTCTTGTCCGGGCTATTTCTCAGCAACTAATGACCGGAATTTTATGAAACTTTATGGTAAGCTTCACTACCGAGAGGAGATGTGCATATTATCAGCGGGTTCTGGTCGGATGATTTTTCACAGAGTTATTGCCCTTTGAAATTTTCTATAAAACAATTATTGTCTCCCGAACATCTATGCCAGCAAGACGTTTCCTTTTATCGGAATATATTGTGCAATATTGTGAAAAAAAACATTTGGGGAGCATCACTCGTCTCCGACGGTTTCTTGGTTATTTTGTTGCTTTGTGTTTTACATGAGTGTGCGTTTTATACGTAATCATGAATGTTATTTTGTTCTTATTACTACTGATTATTCCGTGTGTTCTTGATTATTTTCTCACTTTTTCCAGAGCATGTATTTCTCATTGTACTTGTATTTATTAAAGTATAAAGCATTCCAATAGTTGTACTGTTTTCTTATTGGTAAAAAGAAAACGTGAAAAGTTTGTTTAACAATCAAGCATATTAGACAATAATGATAACATTATGAGTCTGTATTCCTAGTTGATTATTGTTGGAAATCAGCTTTCAAAATTATCGTAACATGTTTTTAACATACATTTTATAAAATTAAACATCTAAAAACTTATTAAGGTTATCATCATTATAATCCATTACTGCTTACTTTTCTCTTAAATACATTCCACATGCTTATCAATTCCTTGCTGATGTCCTGATGTTTGCAGCCTCGTAAAATTGCCTTTATTAGGTAGTGTTGCCTAATGTGGGTTTAATGTTTTAGACCAGTATAAATCCAATTGTGGATAACTTAAATTGCCAAAAAATGTAATGCATCGATCATTCGTAATTCAGAATTATTTAAGTTCTGCGTATACCGTATTTTTCTTCTAATTAAGTGCATGGAAGAATTGGGAAAACATCATATCAAATATTGCCTGAATACAAAATTGCCGATGCGTTGGTACAATACTGTAACTGACCCTTTCAAACACTCCGTGATTGGTTTCTAGAATTTAGCTGACTGATTGATAGGAATGAGAAAATGGAAATTAATTATTAATTAGACAGTTAGCTAAAATTCTCACAAACAATAGAGTTTTACGTTTCAGTAATACCGGATTGAACTTAAGTACATGTGTATTACATTTTGGTTGATAAAAACTACGTTCATCACTTTAATCGGATGAAAGTTTTCCGTTATGAGTTAATTTCAAGGAAAATGATTATTATTCATGCATGTATATTAAAATAAACGAGGTTTTTATATTAAAGTCAGCTGGTATTTTAAAGTGCACTGTTTCTATAATCTCAACACACAGTGCATCGCTAAAATTTAATGTCAAATTATGGTTTACAGAAATCTATCTGGAACGATGTATATGATTATTCTTAAGTCGTTGAGTTCTAATTAAGTTTTTACAAAAGGCTAAGACAACCAAAATTTACAAAAAATCAGGGAAATATTCTTCCGCGCAGTTTTATTCAAATAGAAAAAAAACCCGGATAATTGCCATCCAATTGTAATGATGTAATGATACTGGTATTGTTTCGCAAATATGTTGATTCATGTGTTAGCTATTTGTTAGAAACAAAAACAAAACGGTTCTTATCTGGTTTGTTTAAAAAGTGCTGCCAGAAAGAAGCAAATTGGATTGAATATCGGCCAAATGTGTACACGTACGATTTTATTAGGATACACGTATCAGATGTGATGATTTTAAACGCGGGATAGGTCCGTCACCGCTTATAACCGGCTCATACCTCATTCAGGCATCTCGAATGACAAGCGTTTGAAAAATAATTGCTTAGCTGAGATTCATCGTATTTATTTATTCAGATATATTTTTAAGGACAACATTAACACGGTACCTATACCACGTGACTATTTGTTTGGAGAATAAAGCGCGACCCAGTGAACATTTTTAAGGATCTCTTTTTAAATATTTCACCATTTGTAAAGGGATAAAGTGGAGAGTCCGCTCATTCGTAAGAGGTTTCTATAGGTATCATGATATTTTAAACAAATCGTAATTGTTTCAGTAAAGTGCAACCGCGCGTTTGAATGGTTAGGAAAATGTCGGATCAGTGTGGGGACTTCTTATTATAAACGCGCGGTTGCACTTTGCTGAAAAAATACTTATTTGTTTAAAAAGAGCATGATACCTATAGGACATTCTCACGAATGAGCGGGCTCTCCACTTTACCCAATTAAAAAATGTGAAATATTTAAAAAGACACCATTAAAAATGTTAACTGGGTCGCGCTTAATTCTCCCAACACAGATCTTAAAAAGCCACGTGGTATAGGCACCGTGATTAAACACTCTGAAGAGACGCGTATGTTTAAAGAACATTGATTACACATTTACCTGACGAGTATTCGTACATCATAGGGCTTATGGGAACAAGCAGTGTAACTAGTATGTTCTATTGAAACCGGCTTTGTATTTCAATGAGATTTCATTAAGTTTTGTTTAATTTAAATCATAACTAAACTTAATGTTTTCAATCCTTTGAGATATTTTGTTAAGCTCATGTTGATTGACATTATATTTACACTTATGTATTTTCCAGATAAGAGTGTTAAATGACAATGATCCTAGAAATTATATTAATTATGATTTAAACTATATAAACGGTGCATATTTTAGAAAATTAAAATGTTTGTAACATTGAAACTTACTTTTACTATAAGATTTAAATTTAATATAATTTGAACTATAATGTGAGATCTAAGAGGCCTCTATCCAAACAAGAATGACATTTATGTTATAATAATTTTTTGAAATGTTTCCTTATATTTTTACGTATGTCAAACGTTCGTGGCGATGTCACTAAGTGTATTTGGTTACTTTTGCCCGACGCAGATGTTTTGTCTGACGAACAAGGCATGTTGATGAATTTAATTCAATTAATCATTGACGAGCATTGATTACAATATGTTCAACATTCTTGTACATTTACATTTATATTGGGGTTAATCCGATTTATGCGCGCTCATACGAATAGATAAAATGTTCCTTTGGGTTCTATTTTGAAAGCCGTTTAATACACCGCCATTGAAAATACAGATTTTTCCTATAATATCAGCGCGTTCATGAGTTTAAAGGTAAGGGCATCGGGCAGAGTTGCAAACAATGCGCATTTGTGATAAATTGTAAATGTTGTGTGTTTTGGCTGTTAAATAGTTTTAAACCAAACAGTCAAATTAAAAACCTCATAGAATTACAAGCCACTTTCCTTGGTAAAACTCAGCATGCACTGTGCACAAAAATCAGTGTAGACCTGCAAATCAATCAGGTTAGCTTTCTTATTCACGACTTTCCTGTAATAAATAATGTACAGCTTGGTTAATAAGGGTTTTCTTTCCTTCTGGTGGTGCTCTAGTTTCAAGTTATGTGTATTTGTCGGCGAAACTGAATACACTAGGTATAAGTCGGTGTAAATCAAGTCCAATTTCTAAATTAAACATGGGCATATTCTGTAAGTGGTGGATTAGCGGCGGATAACTATCTTCCGCCTTTAAGAACTGGGATCGGTAATTGTATCAAAGTCGACTGAACATCTTGTTTGTGACAGCCTATTGATCCGCGACTGAAGCAAACGGTTCAATCGTCATGCCATTGAGATTGGACCAACTAAAGAACCAATTATTGCGTCTGAAACCGCATTCACTTTATGG